>NC_089197.1:28859810-29114810 GCF_963930695.1 Labrus bergylta
AGGAAAACTGGCAGAGCTCCTTCAAGCCACAGATGGACCTATATGTAAGTATGGAAACAACATCTTGGCACATCAAAGAGCAGAGATGAGCAGGTGGTCAGCTTTATCTAATTAAGATGCCTCTTAATATATACAGTATATTATCGTGACAAAATGTTGAACTTTTATGGATCAGATATGTGTGAATTTGTGCACTGACAGGCTTGAAAATGAAAGCTGATTGTGTTTGTCTCTAAGGGCTAATGTACATGTTTTAAACAGATAGCGTTCTGAATCCCAGTGTGTCAAACGCTCAACATAACTATGACTCGAAACAACCTCCATCTATACCATGAAAAACATACACAGATATGGAGGAAAACAGAGATTCAACATAGTACCATGGGCAAGTGTCTAAACAACCCTTTCTGCATTGCTTACTGTAGTGTCCTGATGAAGGCCCCTCACACTTTGATTTTGCCTGCAGAGATCAGATACCAGTTTCATAGACACTTCATAGTATTCTCTAAAAGACAAGACGGAAGTTTTGAGGAGAAAAGGAAGAAGGAATAAGAGAACAAGGAACAGGTAGAAATGAGTAGGTAGAGAAAATAAAATGGCCTTTTTTTCTAATAGTGCCATCATTGTCATTACAGACACTGACCCAAAGGATATAGACTTAATTAAAACATTTACCTCAGGCACTGAATGAGTGATTTTCCATGTTTGTGTAACCTGTCTGTCTATGCAGAGCCAAATAAACTGCAAAAAACATGTTGGTTCTTATGTGAGCAGACGATGAATTGGAGTTTGCTACTTTGGATTCATTTGGAAATTCAATACATACATCACATTTAAAGATCCAGTAGATTGATGTGCAAAGTATCAAGTGTTTGTAAAGTTGTTGTCAATATCAGATTGCTTTTCTTTACTCCTGAACTGCAAATATACCCACTGCCCCTGCACACCAACAGGGCATTGCTAAATCACATGCATGAGTGAACACACACTGGTGCATAACAGTGTGTGCAGAAACACACACCAAGGCCCCATGAGGTCCATATGAAATCACACACACTGAGCACACACTGGGATGTGCATGTGCACTTCCAAAAACCAACACATACACTTCTGCATGGTGTTGAAATGGCACCTGCTGTCATTAGGTCTGTTGCTACCATGGCAACTGCCTCTCCATCACCTCCACAATACAGATATAAGTAGAGAACATAACACAGGATTTATGCATCTGTCTCTCCATGCTACATTTTCATAGTTTCAGTCAATATTTCATTTTAAAATCACAGATGAATCTATAGTTATCATTGGTTAAATAACTTCCAGAGACACAGCTTCACAATTTTTTACAGAACAGTTATGAAAACAAAAATAAAAATGGGGGAAAAACATGTTTTCCATTTATAAAAAAAGCAAGAGCAAATAATTATAAGAACATAGGTGTATATAGCTTACTTATACATATTAAACAAAGTTAGTGTGTTATTACTAGTAACTTCTATGTGACAAATATATGATATGAGTAAATAACATAGACTATAAGATTCCACTTCTCCCAGAATTCCTCAAGTTTGGGTTTCTGAAGCCTCAACGAGAAGATGATTCGCTCAATTATGGGGGTTTAATAAATCATACGTCTCCAGTCTTCTAGGTAGGGTTACTTGTTTAAACAGTTTTTTTGGCTTCCGAGTATAATCATCAGTATTTTGAATTTGTATGTAGTTGTAATATTTTTAGATGAATTAAAGATTGTGTTTTTGTTTTTAGATATATACATTATTGCAATGCACATACAGAATAACACTTATGTAATACGGTATCTATTTAGTGAGTTTAGTATCTTAATATGTTTTTTTTGTATATCTGTCTGATCTCTTTCTAAACATCCATCTGTCAGGCAATCTGTTAGTCAGGCGAAATGGTGCGTGTTCAGAAACTGTTTTCCTTTCTTGTCATTTTTTTCTGTCAGACTTTTAAAAGTTTTGAAATATCCATCCAAATGCCCGAACGAAAAGCGTCACAGTGTTCCAGTAGCCGCAGGTGTTATCTCCACACTGTGAACCCTTTGCATGCTGGTGTATTTGAAGACCTGCTAACCACATCTTTAACATTCGCCAAGCTGCTGTCATAAGCTGAAATATCACACAGAAGCATGCGCATGCACTCACGCAAACACACCTCGCACACACGCTGGCACTGTCACAGGCTATCACATAGTCAGACATAACACATCTATCTTCAGCATCTCACACCGGGAAACATCTCGGCGCACTGAGGTGTGAGTGACAGGGATGACGTGTGTGTGTGTCTGTCACTGTTTCCCTGCTTTATCTTTTTAAAACTAATTTAAGTTTTCAACACTCAAAGTTAGAGCAGATGAAAAGTGAAGGGATGTTTAGTGGGCTGTTTTATTCAATCACTTTTTTAGCATCAGGATTTTAGGGTAATATTAGAGTGCTAAAGATAACAGTATGCCTAGGTGTCATCCAATGTTGGGATGTTGATGTGGTTGAAAAATAAAGGCTGTGGCACTTTAAGTACTTTTCTTTGCACACTAAGTTGAACTGAATCAAGTTTATATCCATCAATGACACTAAAATGTAAAAAAAAAAAAAGTGAATTGGCAAACAGTTTAAAACAACCAGTTGCTTTAAATTGATACCCCCTTCAGTCCAGTAAACAACTGTTTTACAAGTCAATCTCCTTGTAATGTGAAATCTGTGTAACAGTGTGGGACAAATGTATAAGACAGGATGAAGTTATCATGACACATCTGCTCAACAACAGACGAAACTAGAGAAGCTTGAAGCAGAGTCCAGAGGGAGAGGATTCAATTTGTGTTCTTTTCTGTTTCACACACACACACACACACACACACACACACACACACACACACACACACACACACACACACACACACACACACACACACACACACTCACACACACACACACACACACACACACACACACACACACACACATACATGACGTATACATATACATACATACACATGCACAGTCTTATTTCTGTGCTGTGAGTGTTATGACTAGCAGGTTTATTTTCAGAGTATGAGCTCACTAACCTGTGATGCTGTGAACAATAACTGCTGTGTCTTAAGCATTCAAGAGGAGAAAACAATGTTTTAGGGTCCTAAAGTATTATCAAAGATTTCCTTACAGCCCTTTGCTGAAGTTGAACTCGTGCAAACAGCATCTGAAAAATTACAAGAGGCTTTTTTGTTGGATTGTATTCAATAGAAGATCCATGTTACATTATACATGTGTTTTTTTTTAAATTGTGGAGCACAGGTAGTTTACTGTATAAGGGTTTTTCAATATCTTTTGGTGATTGACTCCAGTGCCTTAGCAATGTAGCAGATTGTAGATTTCTACCAACGGAGCCTCAATTTGACTCTTCTGTGTTTGTACAAGAAGCAAAAGATGTCTGCTTTAAATTAAAATATATGGAGGTCTAAACAGGTAAAAAGCCAAATAAAGAGGTTATGCATTTTAAAAACTGACTTTTTAATGGAAAGGACGTCAGAAAGGGCTGCGTATCTGCTGCCACCACCTAGCTGACTGAACGTTGCAGGGATTATTTTGAGGTTTCGATTGCTGCTGTTGTCCTTGGTAAAGAGGATGCTAACTTTAGTTTACTATGACTAAAATCTTTAAGCAGGTCCAATGGTGTTGTAAAAAACAATGATGACTTGATTTGAAACACTTTGAAATAGTTGACTGTGAATGTTTAGATTTACAATGACAGGTAAAGCTCATGGAAATCTCTGATTGAAGTGGTTTTACTGCTAAAACACGAAAATCATGTTGCTTATACTTCTGTGGCTGAACTTGAAAGAGAAAAGACTCAGCGGTCGTATTGAACAGCCAAAAGTCTTTGGACTGACAAATTCCAGAATCAAATACAGTCCTGCTGTAGATACTGTGTACTGTGTACCAACTGAATATATGCCCAAACAAAGAGGAAGAAATTACGTTGTTTTCTCAATAATGGTGCAGTGACGCTGTTGTGTGTGTGTGTGTGTGTGTGTGTGTGTGTGTGTGTTTGTGTTTGTGTGTGCATGTGTACTACTGGCGACACACCTACCTTTTAGGGTCAAAATTAGAGCCAGGGCTGTTCCAGTCAGTCGTTCGTGTTTAACAAGTACTGTAATGGCATTCCTGTTCTAAATACGTTGCACTGCCAATGTGTGTGTGTGTGTGTGTGTGTGTGTGTGTGTGTATGTGTATGTGTGTGTGTGTGCGTGTGTGCGCAGACATTCCTAGCTTAACTATATAGGTTAAGAGGCTGACTAAATCCAAAGATAGGAAGAGAAGACCTCCCTGCGTGAGTTAGTGTGTGTGTGTGTATTTTAAGCAGCACTGTGAATCCATTGTGTCAGAGCATTGTAAAGGGCAGGAGGTGCAACGAGAACAAGGCTGACATTTAAGCAACAGTTTTTAGTCCGGCTCCATGCAGACTTCACTGCACGAGTTGTGGATCAATTACTGTAGTGTTAAAAATAAGGCTTTTATTCTCTGATGAGGCTCCAATAATAGTAACATGTTTGAAGATGTTGCCTTTAGAGTCCTCTCCTCTTTAATTGTTATTTTCTGCAGTTACATCTGCTGCTCATGAACATGATGCATCTGGATGCTGCTTCATTCTGCAAACCACTGTGTGCTTTGAGAGTTTTAAAAAAAATGTATTTGGGTAAAATGAATTCCAAGTACTAAATACATTTTAATGTAGTTGATATGTCACAAGCCTGCTTCTCTTTCTTTCCCTTTTTCATCAATAACTCAACCTAATAGAGATAAATATCATCTGCTTTACTAACACATATCATCCATCTCAGCACAGCAGCATCCCCTCTATCCAAACATCAGCCCTCTCTCCAGCTTATCTACAAGATGGAGCGAGATATAAGAGAAAGAAATAAGCTAGAGGTAAATCGAGGTTTTAAGAGAAGGGGAGGCTCCTCAGAAGTTGCTTGGCACAGATGGAAATAGGCTGTGCGTATATGTGTGTGTGTGTGTGTGTGTGTGTGAGAGAGTGGGGAGAGAGAGGGAGAATTAAATTGGCTGTTTGTTCCCAGTCTGAGCTTCAATCAGAAACAGAGAATAGCCTCTAGCCGTTAAACTTTCCAATTACCTAGAGCAGATGGAGCCTGCAGGGCTTGATATAAAGGGTTTAAAATGGTTGTTGTTGTTTACTGTTATGTGCTATTGACTGTACACAATGCTACAGCACCACAGATGAAGTCATAGGCTATTAAAAAGGGCTTCTTTTTGTTTAATCTTTACCCCAGATCTATCCGCATCCCTCCTTTTTACATAGTATTTTTCCAATTGAATCTTCCTTTGGGACAAAATAGCAGAAGGGATATGTGATTGATTGGTTGGTGAAACAAGCTTGTGGTCAGACGGTTCAAACCTGCATGAATAAGCCTCCACTCTCATAGTAACAACAGCGCTCTTGAGCTGGACTCTTCACCCTCAGCTGCTCCCTCAGAGGCGCAACAGAGGAGCACTGTGGTAACTTGAAGGAGCTCCTGTGTATGAATGAGTGCTACTGTTTGATTATGAAACCTCAAAGTATATGCACGCTCAGTTGACTTTCATGGATATGGGAGTGTCTAAAAAGTGTTCTGGTTTTAGAGGCTAACAGGATGATTCAAGTTTAACCTGAGGAAGCTTGAGGTTTATGATAAAAACACATAAAACCTCTCTCTGCAGCCAGGGGTGGAGTATTCAACTAATTGGTTCAAGTTGTTGTCAGACAAGTTTGCTAAAATCTTGCTTTCTCATATTGACACCAATAGTTAATTCATAGCATAGCCATGCTTTAAGCCAAAGGTCGGTTAATGAGGAATCAAATTCTAAAGCAAAGGTCATGGTTGAAATTCAAAAAAACTTGGAAAAAAACCTGCCTAAGTTTCTTGATTTGACTCTGTTTGTTTTCAAGAGTACACATAACATTTCTGTGAGCACACTGTTCACCTGTTTCTAATGTGTTTTCACACACATGGTAGAGCGTGAGTTGTCAGGCAGATCTTTACTTTCAGTTCCTCCCCAGTGAGCCCCACTAACCTTGAGAGGTACGGATACTGGAGGGAAGAACGAATGGACGGGGTAAAAAGAGGAGGTAAAAGAGGGGAGGAGTGAGAGAGAGAGAGTGTGTGTTCAGGTGTGGGATACGGCAAGATGGATCACCCAACCCAACAGGCAATTTATCACTGTCAAAGAGGGAGAGGGGGGAGACAAAAAGAGAGGGAGGGAGAGAGAGAGAGGGTGAGGACTATAGAAGACGGGGTAAAATGGAGCTGGCTTGGGGAAAGAAGGACAGAAGTAGGTAGAGGACAAAAAAGAGGGTAACACATTTGCAGAGAATCATCTGATGAACTAACAGGTGAGTACGTAGTTGAACTGATCAGAGGAAAGGTTTGGAAGTCTAGAAGGCAGACTGTGTTCAGTGTGGTTCCTAAAGCATGTGTATTGTACTTGCTCAAGGCCCCTGTAATATTAACTGATTTCTGTACTGCTCTAAAGTCAGTTTATTTATAGCCTTATGTGTGTAGCACAGCAGTTAGTAAAGCAGGTAGAACAGTCCAATATACACATTGCCTAAGGTGGATCCTTGTGGTTCAGCATGTGGAGCATCATAGTAACCCTTAACAATCTTAAATTAGACACCGGCGATAGGACTTTGCAATATTTCTCTCAGGCCCTGCAAGGAATAAAAATAGACAAACCTATTTTGAAAAAGGGATGCAGGGCCGCTGGATGGCTGGGCGGTTATGGCGTGCGCTCCATGTGTGGAAGCTGTAGTCCTCATCACAGCAACCGTGGGTTTGAATCTGACCTCTGCCCTTTGCTGCATGTCATCCCACACTCTCTCCTCCCAGCATTTCCTGTCTGTCTTAAGCTGTCCTGTCCAATAAAGGGGAAAAGCCCTATAAGATAACTTTCAGATGCAGAGGTGAATCTTCAGACTTTCAAACCTTTTTAGACTTCAACTAGACTAATCCATCTTATAGTTAGAATTGTGTGCTATTGTGATGTTTGACAGCATTTGTACAACCAGACTTTATAAAATAACCTTCCTGTAGCTATTCACAGAGCATTGCTACACTTGCATGAGCTTCATTTTTACTGTGAGCACCAATGTTGTACAGGTTTACCCTCCCTTAACTGAGGTAACTCCTGCAAGTCTGCCTTGTGAAAACAGGCATTTTCAAAGACTACTTTCTCACTTAAATTGACAGGCAATGGAGCCAAGATTTTTAACAATATTCAGGCGCCAGACGACCGGCTAATTAGCAGCTAGTGAACTGCAGTAAATTATTCTCACATATAACTTGTTTGCAAATGCTTTACAGTTTACAGTGAAGCCCTAATGCAGGTGGTGGACTAATTTAAAAGCAGAGCAGGAGAGTTAATGTGCACTTAATTTCCAGTCAGGCACCACTATGAGTAGCCAAATGATTTAGAAACAGGCACAAGCAGCTACTTTCACATAAGAAAGGAAATGCTCTTACAACTATTTCAATTATTTACAGCCGGGCAACGATAGCCAGATAATAGAAAACAGGGTCTTTTCTTTATATTGGGACAAGATCTTTGCCTCACTCTGTTAATGGGAAGACGTCATTTGGCCACACATAATGCAGGAGTCGCACACACCGTCAAGTAAGCATTAAACACACAAACACTTACATTTCCAAGAGAGCATGACACAAACAGAGAGACCTTGGTCATTTCATCTGTTCCATGTTTGGCATCTGTTTCCAGTATTTTTCCCTCTTTGATTTGGTTGAAAATCCCACTACACACATATTCATTAATCAAGAAATGCTGTTTTTGTGCAAATGTGTAGATGCAATGAGGAGAACATAAACTTCTTGACCTGAATGTCTGATGAATACCTAACCCAAGGTAATCTATCACAACTTTGAGACAGGCAATTCACTTTTGGATGTAAATCCAAAAAGGAGACTGCATGCTGCCTGGTGGGCTGAAGACTGAAGCATGTCATCACCAGCGTGTTTCAAAGACTCTCCGAAGGCCTCTTAAAAAGACCTTCACACTGACCCGGCTTGATCTGACTCTCTTGCCCACAGCCATTCAGAGAAGTTATATTTCAAAGGGTGAAAACATCTATAAAGAGAGAGCATCACATCAAAGCATATGAAACCACTGTCTCTTCCTCTGAGTGAGCAGGCACTGCTGCGCTGCACTCACTGTTAGAGAGAGAGCTGTGGCTTTGTGATGTGATAAAGACAGTCCTATTAACACAAGGACTGGTCATGGTGAAGAAGCACATGCCCGTAAAGGTCACATGTTATACTCCTTTTCAACAAGTTTAAATACTGTATGTCTCAGAGGTTTCCAAAACATGTCTGTGAAGTTCCTTGTCAAAAATCCTCTCTGATATATAAGCCCCTGTATTTCAGATTCAGACGGCAGAACGCATACCTACAGTTGTGGGAGTGTCACCCACCTGGGGGAGGGGTCACTGCCTAAACGACATGTTTAAGCACAGATTTTTTGTAAAGTGGAGCAGGCAAAAGATGGACGGGATGGACATTTCTCACAATAAGGGGGTTTGTAGACAGGATAGGGACATATTTTAGTGTTCAAAAAGCATGCTGTATTTTGTATAATACATGACCTTAATTATTTATAAATGTTAACCGCCCCTTTCAAAGTTATCATATAAATGTATGGTTCGTACTGCATGACCAATTTGGTTTAGTTTTACTGACTGTTTGCCAAAGTGATTCTTACATTTTCTATTCAAATCATTCATTTTGATTCAACAGTGGTCTAGCGAAGGTCTCGCAATAAAACACTGCATAATTACCTGCCATGCCCGTCTGAAGCAAAGTTTAAAAAAAAGAAGGAAATAAGGGTGTGATTATCAGTGTGAGCTAAAGCACTGAGAGAAAGATCTTCAAGGAGCAATCAATTTGAGTGTGTGTGTGTGTTTGCATGTGGGAACCAACACCATCCCCTGGATGTTATCACAGCTAACACCTGTATCATTATTTGATGTATTATTGATAGTTTGAGCCCTCGCCAACAGCCACACAGTATTATACAGTGCACACATGCTTCACAAACATCCACTACTATTTGTAGCACACACAATCTCTTCTCCAGTGAAACAGAATGCAGCAGGTAATTTACATCCCCTATAGCTAGTTAGCTGTATGCTGATTAATTTCTGCATTGCCATGGCAACACAAGTATTCTAATGCGTTTTTCTTTGTTATTAATATAGCGTGTCAACATCACAAGAGAATTTGTGTACATGTAGAGACATGTGTGTGTCTGCTCAGTGTGCACAAGCAAGTTAGGCACGCAAGCATGTGTGAAAATATATGTGCGTGCGTGTGCGTGCGTGTGCGTGCGTGTGCGTGCGTGCATAATAGGCTACCATTTTGTCCTCCCCAATCTAACTCCTACACACATTACTGGATCATATGAAGAAATGACCAATTAAAAAGGTGATTAAGGGAAACATACTTCAGAGAGGGAAGGATGGACGGAGTCGAGGGAGAGAGAGAGAGCAAGGGAGAGATAGAGAGAGAGAGAGAGAGAGGGAGAAAGAGAGAGAGAGAGAGAGAGAGAGAGAGAGAGATTTGTCACTGAGGGGAAACAGAAAAACAGAAACAAAGATTATATTTTGGAGAAGCAGGGCAGGGTTGTTTTCGTTCATGTCTGGACTCTCGTCTAGTGCTAACAAAGTACAGTTTCTGCTCTTGGTTATTCCTGCTGTGTGCTCCAGAAACAATAATCTTCCTCTCTGCAAGCTTTTACAACCATGCACACACCGAGTTAATTCAGTGTTTATAAACAAGTAGTGTATTCATCCTTAGATCTGTCCATGCTACTTTAGGTACGTGTTTGTATGATCGAGCTATACATAAAGTATAAAGGTGATTCAATACATCATCTTTTTTTTTGTATAACTGTGGTACATTTAACACATCTTTAAAATTATTGTTTTGTATGTGTGTGTTTTTCATAGTTCCCAGCTTTAGCCACAAATAGTGCTCATATCTGCTATTCACACATGTCCCTGAAGAACACCTATACAGTATTGCACAAAGCATTTATCATTATTAAATATTTACACTAGATCAATTATTAATCCATAGGGCTCACATAGACAAAGTGCTTTACTGTTGATGTATTACAATAATCACGCTTGGAATCTTTTTTTTTTCATGTTAAAGAAGACGACTGTATCTCTTGTGATGCTCGTCTGCTTTACGCCACTTGACAGGTGGGGAGCTTAACGCGTCAAATTTGACTGATCGAGTTGCAGTACATCATATTTGGAAAAATCTGTCAACTGTTGAAGCTTAATTACTTGATTTGTGTCTCCTTTAGTTACAAACAAGATGCAACTTTATTTTTTGTTTAGCTCTACCAAAAACAATATTAGGTCAAATGTATTAGCTACAAAACCATGTTCGCACCGCTCCCTGCACTAAAACCTGAACTATTTTAAGAACATGTTTTGAAACTCTGCAGATTAACTTCTTGAAGAGCTCTGCATTGTTGATCCCATATGTCATGTTGATTGTGGTATTGTGCATTACAATATCAATGATGTATATGTACCTGTGGTGAATTAGTAAAATAGAGCCTCTTTGTGGGAATCTTGACATGTTGTCTCAAGATGTGTGGTCCTGTCTCAAGTTGACAAATCACATCTGGATTTAGATATCACATACTGGAATTTATGAACAAAATATACTTAATCTATTAAAAGAACTGTTGCATCCTAAGTAAGGCAATGGAACAGCAGAAGAAAGAGATGGAGAGTGACAGATTTTGTTTTTGAAATATAGTAAGAGAGAGACCTGTGCTTGACCTTTGTAAGTGTAACATTTGTCTTTAATGTGTGTGTGTGTGCGGGTGATGTCATTTATAACCTCTGTGTTATTGACCTTGCCTCTGCACAGACACCAGACTCACTCATTCACACACACACCCAAACACACACACACACACTCTGTCATTCTGCAGACCAATGTGAATGATCATCGGCCTCCAATACGCTAAAGAAATACACACACATTCAATTTAGATTATTTTTAGTGTCTTTCCGCTGGTTTCCATTTTTCACTCTTTATGTTTTCTAATCATTCTGTGTCACTCCTGCCTACAGTGTGTGTTTCTGTGTGTGTGTTCTGTCAGAGCAGGTGCAAGAGACCGCCTGCATCCCTTCAGCATGTATCAAGTGACTCCAGACCTGCTGAGAAAAATGTGTGTGTAAATATCAGAGAGTCTACAGGAGCAGGTAGAGAGGGAATGAATGAGGGGAGAGATGAGAAGAGGTAAATGAGTTTGGGGGAGGAGGAGGAGGAGGGGGGGGTTACCTTCCCTGGTCACTCATCTGGAACTGATTACACTCGCACACCAAACACACAAACACACACAAACACACACAAACACACACACTCAACTTGCACGAGCCAATAAACCTGCATCATCCCGGATTTAACCGACAGAGAACGTGCCCTTTCTGTCTTCTCCTTTTTATGGAAATATTCTGTCTTTGTCTGTCACTTTCTTTCCTTTCTCTGATATTCGTTCTTCCTTTTTTGTCATGCTGTGAACTGGTGTTAAAAATAGAAAAAATCTAAAACAAGGAGTGACAAAGGTTTAAAAATAAGGGAGAAAACGAAAGAGTTTTATTGCAAGGATGCAGCTCAGTGTCAAAGTAATGGTTTATACCCAGCAAGTGATGGACAGCCTGTGTGTGTGTGTGTGTGTGTGTGTGTGTGTGTGTGTGTGTGTGTGTGTGTGTGTGTGTGTGTGTGTGTGTGTGTGTGTGTGTGTATCGAATGTGTCTTTTTGTGTTTAACAGTCAATTTTCATGAACCCTTTATCCTCTGTTCTATTACACACATACAGAGTAAGGAGCAAAGCAGGCCTGAGCTGTCTTTTCTTATCAAATCTCAGTAATAACATCCCTCTGTCTCCACACTAACAGTCTCTGAGGTCACTGTTCAGTTAGCCTGGGCTCTGTCCCCATCCCTCTGCTTTCGCTCGTTTTATTCTGTCACTCACTCCATCCTCACACAGTAGAGCTGAGGCTGTGTTTGTCTGCCCCTGTAGGAGGAAATGAATCACATGCACTCATAGACCTGTCTGTGGTGCTGAGACTGATTGAGTCACACACAGAATACAGATGAGCTCAGAGGTGAAGAGACGCCTCAAAGAAACGGTTACATAGAAGGAATGGAGGGAAATAAAGATTCAAAGTCAGATTTTAATCCAACCTATGGTCTTATTAAATGGGTGTTTTATGTTAATAATGCTTTAATGTATCTAAGGCTGTACAATTCCTTAAATACTTAATACATTTGCTAGCCAAGATTAGATTTTCAAACTGGACTCTATAAGATTTTTTTTGTGCCTGGACTGAACTCTAGTTTTCTGGCAACATTATGCAACGCTAATGAGACAGTCTTAGAGTGTTAGTGGGGAATGTAAACAAACTCAAGTATTTATGCTGTTCCACAAAAAGTCGAGCTGAAAATACAAAAAGGAAGTAAGAACATGAACACAGAGAGAGAGAGAGAGAGAGAGGGTCATAGAGAGGGCACAGGCAGATTCTGGTGGTTTTCAGGTTTGTAGAGACTTCATGGAGTGTTTGTGTGACAAGTAACTTTGTCTCTGTTTCTTAGACCTCCTCGCGTCTCTGTTATTTACAGCTCTCCTTTTCTTTTCTTTTCTTTTTGCCTATCAGCCAGTTTGGCTGCTCCCCAAATCTCAGAACAAGACCCTCATCTCAAGGACCCAACCCTGTGTCCACTTTAAAGCTCCTTTGATCACCCATGCGCTGTGTTTGTGTGTGTGTTGACTTGAGTTGAGGAAAGCCAAAAGACATTTAATGTTACTTTTCAACTATTTTTTCTGACTTTTACAATTCTTTCCAAACAAAACATCTAGAGCCTCTATTTGGTATTGATTAAAGGATTTCTTCACTATTTCCTCTCTGTGGTTTGCTTTTTATCAACCTCAAACAGGCTTTACAATAACTTGCAGAGAAAAAATGAGACTTCAATGACTTGCATTGTTCTCAAACAGCTATCTAGCTCATAGCTAGAGATGCTTTTTATGACTAAAAGAATGCAGGACAAACAAGGATATACAACAACTACGTTGCTTTTCAAACCATTCTGAACTTGGATTAGAAGGAAATTATCTCCTGCAGGAATACTCTATCCATCCATTTTTCCTTTGAGGGTTTTAACTGTGTTTTATATTTTCACCATAAATATGTCTCAGCACACTGCTGCCCCTTAAAACTTGAAACACCCACCCATGGGGTATGTGACTCTGTACATCTGTTTTCAAATTAGGCAGTGCGCATCTCCTACTCTGTCATTTTGATGCTACATTACCTCTCCCTCTCCCTTGGTTAAGCAACCAAATAAAACTGACATGATATTATATTTTTTTCTGGAGTCAACACATTTTGGGAGGGAAAAGTGCCATGACCTCACAGCTTAGGAGGATTATTTATTTGAGTAAATGCACAACTTGTCAACTTCTTTTTAAATTTGCCCTACCTCAGCTTTCTCCTTGAGTGTGTCAATCTGCATGGAAGAGCGTGTGTGTGTGTGTGTGTGTGTGTGTGTGGGTGTGTGACATAGACTGTAGAGAGAGGGCTAGAAAGAGAGACACAAGGCACAGAGTATGTGTGTGTTAGTGGGGTCTATGCCAGCTTGAAGTGTTTGTGTTACACGTGTGTACAGTATGTATACTGTATGTTAAAAAAAAACTTGTTCCATTAGTTATGCTGCTTAGTTTACCTAAGTAACAAGGTAGCCTTTATCCATAAAAACACACTCACACACACTGCCCGGTTGAACTCCAACATTTGCGCTCCTGCCTTGTGTGTGTGTGTGTGTGTGTGTGTGTGTGTGTGTGTGTGTGTATGTGTATCTTGTGGTTTGTTGACACAGCCTAGCAGGCAGTTCTCACTCTGAGAGGTTTACATTTTCCTATTAGATGAAGTGTTGCTTTGTGTGGACACATTTGCACACACACACACACACACACACACACACACACACACACACACACACACACACAGGCAGTGTATTGATTGGGGAAAGGTAACAGTCTTGTTATTGATAGAGGCTTAGTTGTGTGTGGCAGACAGTCACTTTCATTCACTCTATTTTTCTTGCAAACAGGATCTTATTCCAATTGGAGCATATTGGCCACCGAAGAGGCGGACCACACACTAACACACAGACAAATACACACATATACACACTCAGCTGTGATTACAATAAACTTTTTGGCCTAAACTGAAATGCATGTTTGTTTGTTTTTCACAACATACATCCAGTTAAACATATTAAGATTTAAAAAAGTAATTTAGCTAAAAAGCTAATAATTTATGTATGGGATGTACTCATTTCTACATGTCAGTCATTTACTTTGACCCTTGTTCCCCTCTGTTTTTCTGTTTTATCCATCCATCATCTGTCTGTCAATATAAATATCTGATTTTCTAAATCCACTGAGAGATAACCTGTGTCAATCGCTTGCCTATTGATTAGACACACACACACACACACACACACACACACACACACACACACACACACACACACACACAATTTGTTCATCTTCATAACTCATGTATTGATTAAGCTTCACCAGACAAGGCGTGCTCTCCCATCACTTTAATTAATAATGTACATGCAGTACGATGTGAGATAGTCAAATAAAATTTGCGGCATGCTGAACAACAGTTTGAAGAGATGTGTCTCCTGTTTCTAATAGAATGGATCAACACCTTTGAAATCTGATTGTTTTTATGCACCAACCATTATGAAACCATAATAAAATTGTAGTTAAACTGGGCACTATTTTGTTCTTGCTGTTTAATCGACCATATGAAAACAAAGCTGCAGATGTGGAACATTACCAGTGAGAAAGTGACTTTAATGGCTCTCTTTAAAGTGCAGAAGCACTAATGGATGAATGTGCACAGAAATACACAAAAAGAAGCATATTTCATTCTTGTAGAGAGTGTGCATGTGCAGGCAAGGTCTTTACCATCTAACACAATCATATATAAAGTTTTACACATACCCATACCTAGCAGACAGTGTTTGTTGGAACCATCACTTGTGCAGGAAAGATAGCAGGCTTTAGTGTTACAGGAGAGGTGGTGTTGGCTGAAAGCAGGAAGGTAATTATAGTTATCAAGTGAGTGGGCAGCACCTACCACAGATGTTTGGTTGGAGTACAGGCCACGAAAGCGGACATATCCTCGATGATATTACGCTCACACTACACCCACACAACTCCACTCAGTCATATTAGTCCTATCATCAGTCTCAAAAGGTCTTGAGCAAAGCTGGACTAAAAACAATTCCATTAAATTACCTCAGACCTCACACAGGAAGGAATAAATATGGAAAGAAGTTTCTACAAATATTCTAATTTCTGCATGAATGCACATTATCATTGCCAACACACAAGCACATACACATATTCGACAGACAAACAATAACTGAGAGACTAATGATAGAAGAACAGGAAAAATAAAACACACGGTGGGCCATGCAACATGAGTTGACTTGCCCACAAAAATCCGCCCTCAAAAAACCTAAAAGAACCTAAAAGGGATAAAAAATACAAAAAAAAACCTTCTAATGGTCTAAATCCATTAATCAGTCAAAAATTGTTGTCAGTCTTTCTCATGTTTACAACTACTGTTTTTCCAACATGTAAAGTGTTTGGAGACCAATTTCAGATTTTTCTTTACAAATACTTTCACAGCATTTTATTGAGGGATGGGGGGGCGGGGGGGGCTGCTTGAGAGGATGAATTTGCCAGAGTTAAAGAATGTTCTGCTACATCCAAAAATGTAAAAAGCTCTGCAGCTTCATATTATTATTGTGATTATAAACACAATTTTAAAATGTTGATGATCTGGAAACCTGTCACAGCAACACATTACTTAGAATGGGACATCTCTTGACTTTAACTACCAGTTCTGGCTAGAATTATCTTAAGTGTATCAGTAAGGAAAGTCTGAAAAAAGTGAAAACATTGTGCAGCGCAAAGTGAACGAAATAACATCAGTGCCAAAACATGTTGAGGAGGCTTCCCTAACACAAACATTTTATTTCACTTAAATCACATGATCATAAAGTGATGACCACACACTCTGAATGGCGATCATCTCTCTACTGGCTTTGCTTTTATTCCAGGATAAGAGCACACAGTTGCTCTAGGAAGAAGCCCCATGGATGAACAAAATCTAACCTGAGACTAGTCAAAGAACCTGGCAACAGAACCAGAATAAACAGGATTGTTTTAGCACTGTTATTGTTGTGAAAATTAAAAAAAAAAAGTCAGAACATGTTGACGTGTTCAGTGCTGTTTCAGCTGCCATAAGCTTAGTCATTGTCACATGGAGGGATTTCTAACAGAATGACATGTTCTCAGCTTTACTTTCATATTTTTAGCTCTATTTTTAGTTATGAATGAACAGAGAAATAGTTCATGACACCTTTACTGAGCTATTTCCTTTTCATCAAATACTTTTTAATTTTGTTTTAATGGGAAATTAATTAGGTGTTCACTCAGTGTAATAAATTGATATCCTTGCAATTAACCTCTTGTATGTCACAAAAAATGGCTTCTCTGTCATTTATTGTATATTTTAATTATAGCAATGAGGGGCGTTTGAAGATGGTTCAAAGGTGTAAAGTCACATCATGCACTCATCACACACAATGTCAGCCTGCATCGTAGCTAAAGAGAGCGAGAGAGAGAGAGAGAGAGAGCGAGAGAGACAGAGAGAGACAGAGAGAGAGACAGAGAGCGAGCGAGAGAGAGAATAAAGAGGGAGAGAGGGAGAGTAGAAGGACATTTTTTCATTTATGTTGCAGGGGACCTTCTGTGCTGCAAGCTTCTGTGTCACTCTTACCCTTTAGACCCTAAAGCTATAGTGTGTGTGTGTGTGTGTGTGTGTGTGTGTGTGTGTGTTTCTCCATATCCTCCCCCAGACTACAAGGCAATGTTTCTCAGATACTATTAACATTAATTGACACGTAATTGACCCTGATGAAGGCCACAAGCCGAAACGAGTCGGTCTGATTTGTTAATAAAGTTCATCTTCATACTACAAGTGTTGCTGGAGCTTGTTGACCTCTTCTAGCCTTTCACTCTTCATGCACCTTGGTATTTGGTAAAGTTGTGTGAGAAAATCCCACTCTATTAACATAAGTTTTCATGATTTGTTCAACACACTTGTAATTTCTTCTCTTTCCTTTAGCTGAATCCTTAAATAAATATGTTTTCCTTTATATTGCTCTCTTTCACCCATAGATCCCAGTCCAAATCTCACAATTCTGTTTCTCTCTCCTCTTCCAGGATCCCTCCTTCTCTCTCCTTCTTCATGATAAGCTTCAGGTGCCCAACAGTTCCCGGCGGGCGTGGAACGAGCATGACAGTCGGTGTGATGTCTGTGCCACTCACCTGAATGAGCTTAAACAGGAAGCTGTTCGCATGGTCCTCACTCTGGACCAGTGGGATTTGTCTCCCACCTCCTCCCCTACATCCCTCATTGGACGTTATGGATCTCAAGGAGCTTTGGGTGCAGTTGGAGCTCCTGGAGCACCTGGATCACGGGACTGGCCCCCTCCTTGTCTTCCCTCATCTTCTTCCTCAGCTTGTGCTGCTGTTTCACTCCCTTCTCATCCATCCCCCCAGTCTCCATCACCGAGTCCCAGCCAGACCCCGACTCCCAGTCCCAGTCATGGACCATCCAACTCGAGCCATGGGAGTCCCTCTGCGGGTCAGACATCCAGCTGTGCATCCACAAACCCACAGCCTCAAGGAGCAGGACACAGACTGGGATCCAAGCCCAGCTCCCTGGGGCTCGGAGGTGCAGTGGACAGGAGGAATGGATCTCCCAGTTCAGGAAAAGCTGGTGCTCAACAGCAGGCACTGAGTGGAGTTAACAGCCCAGGCAGTAATAACGGGAGTGGAGCTGTACTGAGCGCAGCAGCTCTTCAGGCCCATCAGCACCTCAACCGAACTAATGGAGGAGTTACACTCTATCCATACCAGGTAGGATATACCTGTAGAGCTATGTGTGTTCTTAAATGATTAGACCAGATGGAAGAAAGGCCACCAGCTAGCAGATGATTACATTTCTTAGTATGAATATGACAAAGAAGTGCACATTTTCATACTATGTAGGGGTCCTTGGCAGAGAAAAGTTTGTGAACCCCTGGATTATTCAACACAAGGAGATAGGAGACAAAGCTACTGCTTTGGGTGAAAGGTAGTTACCATAGTGACTCAAATAAAACAAAAAAATACATAATTGAATGGGTTTAAGTAGAAGACAGGAAGAGAGGGAGTGAGAGCAGACAAGAGAGGAAGATTGCAGGAGGGAGAAAACGCCTGAGGTTATGTATGGACTAGAGGTGTATGCAGGGAGGCGGGAGAGCTGAGCCTGCAGGGGAGATCCAGAGGTGTGATTGTGCATGTGTGTGTATGTGCGTGCATGTATGTTCACGTGTGTATGAGGGTGTTCTACAGATGTAATAATTCATACACTGATAATTAGGACTCTGGGGACTCTAATGTCACACACCCCCCTAGTACCCCTTCACTCTTACACTCTTGTTCACCCTTCCTCTCTCCCTCCCCCTCTCTCTCTTTTTATCTACCTATTGTGGCTCTTTCTTTCCTTCTTGCCTATTATTTCTCCTGCCCTCCTCACACTGCGTCAGCTTGAGATTCAACAACCTCCTCTTCTAGTTGTTTTTAAATCCCTATTTATGTTATTCAGCTCTTGACTTGAATCAGATACAAATACATTTAATTGCAGGTGTAAATCATTTTGTACAATCCCTAGAATTGTTTGTCTATCATATTATGATGGTCAGAAATAAATTAGAAACAGCGTATTTAATTTTAAATTTTATTCATTCATAGTTATTCTATTCTAGTGATTGTATTTTATTGTGTTTTGTTGTCTAGATATTGTGTGTGTATGTTGTTAGCTTGTGTGCATGAATGTCCTACATATCTCTTTTAATTTGTGTATGCATGTTGTTCAGTTTTATAGTGCTCAGTGCATCCTAACAGGTGTATGACACTGCTGTATCCCTGTTTTCCCTAATCCCAACTAAGTGCACCACTTCTTAGCGCTTCTCATTAACAGTGTAGAAAAGGATCTTTCCAAGAGGTGAAACATTCAGCCATACCTGATTCATAGACTACCATGGTCCTCAACAGGTCAGTTTGAGAGAAAGAGAGACAGAGACAGGAAGACATACAGACAGATGTAAGACTTAAAACAACAAGAAGTATGACAATTGTAGAGATAATACTAATCACAATGACTTAATAATAATATCAAAAGAAAAAAATGGATGATAATAATCTTAACAGGAGAGGAGAGGAGAGGAGAGGAGAGGAGAGGAAGAGGAAGAGGAAGAGGAAGAGGAGAGGAGAGGAGAGGAGAGGAGAGGAGAGGAGAGGAAGAGGAGAGGAAGAGGAAGAGGAGAGGAGAGGAGAGGAGAGGAGAGGAGAGGAGAGGAGAGGAGAGGAGAGGAGAGGAAGAGGAAGAGGAAGAGGAAGAGGAAGAGGAAGAGGAAGAGGAAGAGGAAGAGGAGAGGAGAGGAGAACAATGACATTGTGAACACAAACAATTAGATGTCTTTACCCTGACTTTATCCAGACCGTTTCCTACCAGCGCCCTAGTAAAGTGTCTGTGTAAACTTAGGCTGAGCCAATGTGTGAAGAAGAGAGCCGGTAGTAAATGCAAGGGCATATTCTTCTATATATTCAGTTTAGTTTATGTCTTCGTTGGTAGGTATAAAATGAGAGTCAGCCTGTGTGTTTGGGCTCTTTTGACTCTGACAGTAATGGTGTTTCAGCAGGAAAGGAGAAACAGAGCAGGATAATAAATCACTCTTGTTTAGACTCACCCCTGAGGGAGGAGGAGAAGGGGCAGGTAATGTAACAAGAAATGAGAGATGTACAGAGAGTGATATAGTCATAATTCATGGGAATTTTATTAATTCTAAGACATTATCAATACAGAGACGATTATCAACTCTACGCTACATTGATTTTAGAATTGATTTAGGAAATCTACTGAACTGCTTTACTGCACGAAACATAAAAGATTTCTGCCCTAGCATAAGTGGAGCTTTCAGAAGTCCTTACAGGGTTTAAAGATCTAACACAGCCCAGAAAATAATCCTCTCCAATCATGTAAAAGTGAGAGAGAAAACAAACACATGTGCAGCAGCTGCAAGGAAACTGAATGAGGTTTGAGCTGAAAATACCAAGAATCAGTGGACTTTATGAGTAATTTTGTTCTACATTTCAGAAACACTTCCAACAGCAACACTCGGTCTTATTTAATAATGTTTTGAACAGTGATGATAATCACCTTTCAAGTCACCTTGAGAGGCCACTTAAATAGAGCTCTGTAAAACAGAGATTAAAAGAAGTATGGATACAGAGGTAGACAGAGAGAAAGAGCAACCTGTCTGCTACAGAGGGTATTAAAATCCTGCTGGTTCAGCAGACTAAGAGGTGACAACCTCTGTATTTTATATTTATGGCCATTTCTCTTCCAGGTCCCTCTAGTAGTCTTGCAGAAATAGAAAACAGATTCTGACTGAACAATGGAGACTGAAAATAAGACCCCCACGAAGCAGATTTGGATTAATGACAGGACAAGCTCACAAACATTTTTCAATGTTTATTAATAATTAGATTTTAAATTCTTCCTGTACTCTGACTTTTTTTTATTATGAAAACCAAACATAACTCAACCCAGTTTAATCAAACCCTAAGCTTCTTCATTTGGCACCTTGTAGGCAGGCTGTTAAACATGTCAAACACTGAGAGTCTGTGGTTGGACTTATTGTCGTCCTCTCTGTTTAGGATACTAAATATAAAAGGGGGGAAAATGTCTTTTAGTCCAAAAAAGCAGACAATAATTAGATATATTTAATGAAAAACACACTACAAAATACAAGCCAAGTATATATAATTTGCCTCATTCAAAAACACAGAACACATTTGTCATTTTTTTCAACAGACTGAGCTCTGTCACATTTGCCCTCACAAGGTCTCTCTCTCTTAAGCTTTCTCTCGTGTGCTTGAGACAAATATAACATTGTCTCTTTGCCCTTTCTCCGTCCTTCAAGCAGCTAATCTAAAACAGGTTTATACAGTGGTGTGTGTGTGTGTGTGTGTGTGTGTGTGTGTGTGTGCGTGTGCGCCTGTATTGATTTCAAAAACAGATGGATTAGCTTTATTTACAGTGTTTCTGTTTTTCTTCCAAAGAAACACACACAGAAACAGACTAAGGATTACAATTTTACAAAAACTGTGGTTCCCCCTGATCAGCACTGTTAAAAGTAAATCTCACTGATTTGACGCATTAAAGTCTGACTAAGGTACTGCTCAGGTGTACAGTAGGTGTTACATGGCCTGCAGTGGAAGTTTACATGCAGACATAACAATGCTATTTATACTTCCCAAAGTTTAGTGTCTTATCTCAAAGAGGACAAGCCTGCCAAACTCGAGTAACTTATATTAAGCATACAACATATTGATCTAAAATGTAGAGTAGTGCCTTAAAAATATTTAAAAATAAGAGAATGCCCAGCTTTCATGAGAGTTTGTTTGGTTATGTCTGTTTTCCCATAAAGCCATCTATATCGCAATGAAAAATACATAAAAGGATTTTTTTTTTTTTTTCTTGATTTCCTTGTTGTGTTGCCGACTTTTTAGTACATTTTTCTGGATCCTCTCAGTCGCTCTCTTCTTCTTCCATGTCTGACACACATACACTTGTGTTTTCTGTAATGCCATCTCTTCTATAAAATAAGTGTACAACTTGTTCCATTTATTTACTTTATCCTTTTTTTGTAGTTCTTCTCTCCATCAAACGTTCTCCCCCATTCTCATAGTGAGAGGGCTGCCCCCTTCCCCACCCCCACTCCCCATTTACTCTCTCCCTTCATCCACTCTGCTGCAGTAAGCATTTAGATTGTGATACAGATTGTGTCTATCCCCCTGATGAAACCAGACAAGACCACACACATGCATGGACACACAATCACACCATTTATTCTACCATCCTCTTCACATGAACCTGAAATTTTAGACACCAATCCTATGTCTGTGGGCTGCAGCTTGTGGTCTGAAATGAATATAAAAATAGAATAAATGTAAGAGAGACAGATGAGGCAGGTGAGTGCTGGGGAAATGGTGTTTGTGCTGTAATGAAGATGAATGGTCCCGTTTTTACCAGTTTCTAAGAGCACAGACAGACAAGTGTGTATAAGTGCTTTAGTGCTTAGGAAGAGGAGGGTGAGAGTGACATAATGTTTGTGTGCAGGGTGTCTGTATCTCTGAGGGAATCTGTTGTAAAAAAGATGTTCTATGGATTTTATTTTGATGATTTGCTGCCTTAACTTCTACATTTGGCTGTTTTATGTCAGTGATCTGTTGGTCTTGATTATAACTAGATAGTTTTCTCTCCTGCTGCAATGACCTAATATCCAAATGGGATCATAGAATTTCCAGTTTGTAATTTTATATAACTTAAGGATAATTTACAGAAAGATTTTGAGATAAATTGTGATGTGTTAGAAACTGTTATAACAATAACATAATTATCTTTAATCACATCATTATGGATACCATTTATGTAAATAGATTAGCTAGGTGTCCATGTATCTTGTTATTATGAATATTATCTGTATAATAATGATCAATGGGAGGGCTTTGAGTCTGCCTTCTCACTGCAAACAAGTCGAGCATGGTCCAAAAAAGACGAGCCACCCAAGCCCTTTTAGAGAGGGGTGTGGTCAGACACAGCTTACTGACGTAGCTAAAATACAGGATCTGAGGGGATTTTTGGAAACAAACTTCCCAAACATGTTTTTGGGACCTTAGAGACTTATTTCAATCAGGAAAGACAAGTAAATGGTTGAAAGATGAAAGGTTTATTTTACATATATGACATAGAATGATTGTAAGAGAATCTTTGGCGCTTGAACTCTACAAGGAGACAGGGTGATTGAAGATGTCTGCCCTGAGCAGCAGCAAGATCTATCCCCCCCTAGAGTCCAGACACTGGTGGTGGAGGTGTTAGCGGATGATGTCGTCTGGGTTGATGCGATGAAGAAGTTGATTGAACTGTGAAGACTAGAGTTGATGAGGAGATGGTTAATGATGTCATCTGAGACAAACTGCAAAGGCTGGGGTTGACTGGACGATGGCCGTTGATGTCATCTGAGGCTGATGGGATGAAGGAGGTGATGAAACTGCGAAGGCTTGGTGGCGATGGGGAGGTGGAGGGTCGCTCGTAACGATGGCATGAATGAACTAGTGGAAGAGAAAGCCATTTTAAAAAGAGACAGCAGCAATGTGATAGGCTAACAATGAGGGAGTGGAGCAGTGCTATTGGATAGATGTGACCAGGTGATGATTACGAGAAGTTATGAGTGAGCATGTGTGGAGGAGTGATTTGACATGGTATGAGAATAAACAATAAAACGAGTGTGCAAAATATAGTGTTCCTGTCTGAACTTTTGCTAGAGCTACATTTAAACTTGTTGAAAAGGAGAACAATATGCGACCTTTAAATCATATGTTAGAATCAAGATGATGAACTAAGATGTACATCGCAGTATGAAAACGTCATATCTTCAACAGTATTAGGGTTAGTTTGGACGAAATGCTCTACTTGCTCTAACTTAGGTCTCTGTGGTGGACATAACTTAAGTTACAACGTAATGTTTCAACGTAGGGTAGAGTGTGGACTTTACGCGATAACTTAAGGCAGAACTTATACAGAGCTGGTGCAACAGGCCACTGCTCTCTGACAAAGCTACTTTAAAAAGATGCATCACGTATCATTAGTTACCTATCAACGCACAGCTTTTCAGATTAAAAGGTCTGTAAAACCTGTTGAATCTCATAATTGTATAACATGATCTAGGATATTTATAGAGTAATTTTAAGGGGGACATTCAGAGGGGCAAAAGAGTAAAACGTAGTCTGGCCAGCAGCAGCCCCTGCAGATTGAGCGGCTGACCACCTCATATTATTCCACCACCTTCTACTCATGAAATAACCCTCTGTGGGCATATTTCTCCTAAACTAGGCTGGATTTTCCTCTTCACATTTATCAGGATAAATGAGAAAGCTGCAAAATATCCAGATACTCAATGTACCTTTTTGTTCTGTATGTTCACAACCCCTTTAATAATGCAGGGGTTGCAGGTTAGGTGTGCACATTTGAAATGCATGTAAACGCACAGGGAGAAGGATATATAAACTATAGAGGCATCTCATTTACAATAGGTAATTTATCAAGGCAGCAGGCTGCATGCTTGGACCCCGGGAGCCCTCAGCAGTAAATATACACACACAGTGGAGCTGATTTACACACACATAGACACAGGTGCAGAGGAGTGCAGACACATAAACACGCAGACACAAGGACACACAGACATTCTCACAATAGACATACATGCGTTTAGATTTACTCTCACACAAGCTCTCTTTCCTTTATTGGAGCGTGGGATAGTGATTTAGCTGCTCTGCTGACTGTCTGCTGGCAGAACATAAAGAACTATAATCAATAATCCATATCTATTTCACGGATAGATCGCCTGCACACCCACTCACAAACATACACGACCTCATATACACACACACGCAGCTGTGCACTCTCGGAGAGACAATGTTGCAGCACAGACATTCACAAAAAGAAGTTTAATGTGACATGAAATTCTACTTTGTGTGTTTTTGTGTGCAAAACATCCTATCAGCACACAAAGTAAGAAATGTGTCATATACACTATAAATATGATGAAAGTGTAACCCCGTTCATGCCAGCAAATTTCATTTCCTTACAGTGCTTTAAGTTCAGAGGTTTCTCTTCTTGTCCTCGGCGTCCTTCTTCCCTCCATACTATCTAATAAAGGACAAATGTCATGAAGGATGATCCAATAAAACGGCACAGATGTGAAAAGTGTAAGATGGTAGAGGAAAGGGACAGAGAGAATGAAATTCAATAGACAATAAGCAATAATAAAAACATTGGATGAACAAATGAAAAAAGGTAAAATAAAGATGTAAGAAGAGAACCCGAGGCTGCATGGTGTGTTTGTTGTTTGTTTATTTATTTCTGTCTATCAGCGACCCAGACATTTTCCGCTGCCATGGTTCAGTGTGATCTCTGGAGAGTTTATCTACTATCTGCCAAGGAAAACACACACACACACACACACACACACACACACACACACACACACACACACACACACACACACACACACACACACACACACACACACACACACGTACTGTCATACACCTTTGTTGTTTTGACATTTGTAGTGTTTATAATTAGAGTCTTAAGTAGTAAATTAGTGATCATCATGCTGCTCCAGTTTTTTATCTTTATTTATTGACCAAATATAATTTCACAGTTATTATTGACCATAGACTGTATAAAACATGCAGAAGTCTTAGTGATGTCACCCATTGGTGTCTGAAGAGTCGTTATGAAGCCTTATGATGGTGGTCACCACACTAGAAATGCTACCTCCACCGAACTTTCAATAAACCTAGTAACAGGCAAAGACATGGAGCTGATGAAGGCCTTAAGCCTCCTGACAAACAGCTACAATGCACCCACAGCCTTTAATGATGCACATTTAAGTATTACTCTTAGGCCTAATAAAATCAGAACAGATGAATTATCTAAAAATTCCCCCTCTGTACAGGCTTGGCTTTTGCACTCTGCCTCAAGTGGACACTCAAGGAACTGCACTTTTTTATTTCTTTTATTTAGCATTTGCTGAATTTTCACCACCTGAGGTTGGCCCTAATTATTGACATCATGTTTTGTAAATATATCAAGGTTACCCTCAAGGAAAACACATTAAGTAGATTGAACATCAGATTAATTAGTTTACATGTTGCTTCGATAAATGTGTCCTCTCATTATCTTGTGGTTGTAAAGAAAAAGTATTATCAATTAAAAGGTTTAAGAGAGTATTATGTATGCAGATACATGAGAATAATGACAAATAAACAGAATCTTGAAGTTAATTTGGCTATTTTAGGTTCTATATTTATTTTGGACAGATATTTTGGAAAATGAAGCAAAGAAATATCCAACTGTATAGAAAGTGAAGAGAAAAACAAAAGCAGGACATTGTTGGACCTCAGACTCTGATCTCTCATCTGACCATCTGGAACAACAAAGGGCCGAGATTTACTGTTGCTCTACACTCTACGCATATGTATTTGTTTATTTATTTCATGTTTATTTCTTTAGGGACAAGTATGGAGCAAGTAAACTGATGCCACACACTACAGCATTTATAGCCTTAGGTAATTTACAATGCCGCTCTCTATATGGGCCTTTAAAAAATCATTGTGTAATGACAGACATCAAAGTCATCAGGGAGTAAACTCTAATCACAGTTGTCTGAGTGGGGGGGAGAAGAAAAGGAGGGGGGATGAGAATGGTAGAGATCGACTACTTCTTTCTTTCTCTTTCTCCTCTCTTTCTTCTTCTTCTTGTCACTCATTGTAAAAGTTGCCTTAACACTCCCATTCTCTCTGTCTCTCCTCAGATCTCCCAGATGGTCTCCGAGGCCTCCAGAGAGGGTCAGACCGAAGCTGCCCTAAACCGCTACAACACACACTCCCCCTCACACACAAACTCATCATCGCACACCAACTCTCCCTCACACACAAACTCATCATCGCATACCAACTCTCCCTCACACACAAACTCATCATCGCACACCAACTCTCCCTCACACACTCCGGCTGTAACCACGGCGGCACCAACCACCACCTCTGCTGCTGCCTCCTTTTTTGCCAGGTAAGACTTATTCAAATCAGATCACCAAAGACAGTGTGCCTGAATGATGACAAAAACAAGACTAAGACGTTTTTTATCAAACTATTGAAGGTCTCAATGAACCTGCTGAATGATATGATACTGACATGCTGTTGAAATCAGAGATCTCGGTCTACAGGACTATCAACCAATGTTAATGTTGCTTTATTTGGCACAATACCTTTTTTAAAGTTATGTAGCATTATGTTATTAATCTAAGGTACATTTGTTAATTAGCCCAAGTATATTGAAAATGTTAGGAAGGAAAATATACATATTACATATTTAATGTACAACAACAATTATCATGAGAGTATTTTAATGACAGTAAAATGCCTTTATTTGTATTTGCTAAGCTGAATGAATTTGTATTTGTGTTTAAGGTAAGTAATCAAAGTGTTAAGTAAACATAATGAGGGTCATTATACGGATCAGCTACTAATAGGAGAAAATGTATAATCCCACAAAGTTTGCATTTTTAGGATTCAGCTACATAGGTACCAGTGATGATCACAGAGAATTTGAACACTGGGATATCAGTAAAAGTAAGGATCATCTTACCTCTTTTATTCAAGATGAATCCGTCTAATTATCACCAGTTTCAGAATTTTGCACATGTATCTAATCTAAAAAAAGACAATTGTCTCTTGTTTAAACAAGAAGAATGACTATGTGAATAATATTGAATTTGTGAATAAGCCTTTATCTTATTATGCATATTTTTCTTTTATAAATGAACTGTCCAGTCACTACCCATCGATGAGCTGTGTAATCAAATCCAGACAAATGCAGAATGCTGCAACGTAAATAAGACACGGGTATATGGGTAAATTATTGATGAATAAACATGGCAGCCTGAAAATGAATGAGTAAATTATTCATGAGTAACACAAGGCGATGAGTGCGTCACAGTGTGTGAAGTATTGCTGACACGCTTAGTTTAATGAGCTGTTTTAAATCACTTCTGAAATGATACCGATGCTGCTCCTCCTCGCTTTCACGCTTCTCTTCTCCATCACATCTTCTCTGATTTTGTGTTCATTAGCTTATTAAGTGCTTGTGTGTGCTTTTAAAATCCGAAAATAATGCAATGTGTGTTTTTGTGAAGGTGATGTATGAGTGACAGGTTAGCGGCCATAGTGCAGTCTGTCTTTCAAAGCACCAGTGACCAGACACTACTCATAAATTGTGCTGCAGCAAACATATGGGCACACACTCTCTCTTTAGCTTTTTTTCCATGACCCCTGAACTGTCAGGTAACAAGGCTGTTTTACACAAACACACACGAGCAGACACACATCTGGTTGACATTCCAAACATACAGCCAGCTGTCTGTGGCCGATTTATGAGCATTAACCTTCTGAAGGAAAGAACATGGTATGTGTGATGGTGCAGGTGTCACTGTGTGTGTGTGTGTGTGTGTGTGTGTGTGTGTGTGTGTGTGTGTGTGTGTGTGTGTGTGTGTGTGTGTGTGTGTGTGTGTGTGTGTGTGTGTGTGTGTGCAGCTGACAGTCTTCTTGCCTGTTTTAGGCTGTATAAGTATTTTATTATTCTTCAATGGGATATGTGATGTAATCTAAAAAGAATTGGTTGTTTTGTCCTCTTTTAACAAATAGGCACAGTTTGTTTGCATCTCCTGTAAGTCAGTGTGTATGTGAGTCTGTTTGTGTTATTATTTGTGTAAAAGGATTTTGGTTTAATTGGCACAAAAACAACATGCACATTCTGTCACCTTTTATTTTTGATTGGTAATTTGTATATGTATGTGTGTTTATAGTCGATGGATGCAGCCATGCAGGTCTGGTAAATCCCATGGCTGTCTTGGTCTTTAGTCTCAGACGTGGGCTGCATACGGACATTCATATTATACACACACACACGCATGCACGCACACACACACACACACACACACACACACACACACACACACTCACACACACACACACACACACACACACACACACACACACACACTCACACACTCACCTACACACAAACACACCCACACACGCACGCACACACACACACACACACACACACACACACACACACACACACACACACACACACACACAGACACACACACACACACACGCACGCATGCGCACACACACACACACACACACACACACACACACACAGACACACACACACAGGCACACACCATCTCTGCTCACTTGTGCATTGGTGTCCACTACATCTACATCCACATCTTACTCTTTTCATCCCTTTTCTTGTATTCAAGTATTTGCCTCTCACTCCTTTTTCTGTTTTCTATCTAATTGTTTTCGCCACTTTCTTCCATGTCCATCTATTATATACATCTTCTTTTTGGCTGACATTTTTTCAGTCCCCACTATGACCTTTTCTTTACCTCTGCTAATGTGCACAAGACTAATATCTTGCATTAGTACCAATCTGTCTATGGGAATGTCACACTCACACAGTTGCGCTCTAGCTCCCCGGTGCTGCTGCAGTGGCCCTCTAGGGAATTTAGGCTGGAGGATAAAGACACGATCTCCATTTCACACCAAGGAGTGTGTGTATGTGTGCACATTTGCCCACACTGGGGGAAGGGGATTTCTATCAGTGCAGGAATTTTTTACTGCATGCTCGTAGTATTGGATCTTTTGGGATTTGGCTGTGTGTGTGTCTGTGTGCGTGTGTGTGTGTCTGTGTGTGAGTAAATAAATAGGTCCCTGGTGAATTGGTGGTTGGGAAGGTGTTGTTTTTTTGGATGGATGGATACCTGTGAGACAGGAGAATGCTTTCTCTTTCTCTGCCTCTTGTTTACATTCTGCAGCGTCTCTGTTCTTTCCTTTTAAATGTATATTCCATCACATGATAATTAGAAACTTTGGGCGCTATTGCAATTAGCCCCCAATCCTTGTGGTTGATTGATGATTGAGAAAGGTAGCAGTTAGTAAACAAATTATCATATCAATTACCTGATCACATCACAACAACATTTGTTTGGAGGTTAAAGTGAAAGCAAAGTGTTTTACTTCGACAGGGAAGAAGAAGCCGATTTGCTCGTGTTTCAAATGACTATAGAGATTTTGGAAGAGAAAGTAAATCTAGCTATTGTTTCTATTCAATGTTTTATTTTTAGTATTCAAAAAAGAAGTCCATAAAAATTACTTTCTGATCATCTTATTGTACGTTTTTACAAGTTAGTAATGGTGTAGAGGGTGTTCAGAATGCAGCTTTATTGAAACTTTTTTCATATAGCTTGGACATATTACTGATGGATTCAGTTAGTACTGTGGTAGACACCAAATTGCCATATTCTTATAAGTATATAATTCAGCCTGAAGTATCAACCTCATGTTCAACACAGCAGCGTATTAACAGTATTGTTCAGTTGTTGTTTTATTACTATGTAATATATAAGCATGTAAGTGAGGAAATTGGAGGGTATATGTACATGTCACTATATAGATAGTGTCAGTAAACCGGCCTTCTGTACATGCTAGTCTTATTGACCCTCACTCACTCACCCTCACTTATTGACACACTCACTCACATATACACACACATGAACACCATCACTCTCTGCCTCTGCTCATATCTCCCTCCACTGACGGCCTGTTAAATAGAATGTAATTAGCTACTGAGCCAGCAACACAGCCCGGAGACACTAGTCATAAATCAGCTCTCTCTGTGTTTGTGTGCTTATGTGTGTGTGTGTTTCAAGTCAGATGGTTTGTAGTTGTGTGTGAAGGAGGAGAGAAACAAAGCAGAAGCATGTTAGTATAAGGCCTAGTTGTGACCTGAGCTGAGAGAGACACATGAAGGGACCGAGGAGGAAGAGAAGGGAGAACGGATGAAGGGATCAATACATGTGTGGAAGGCTGAACAGATGCTGCGATGGATGGGTGGATATATGGAGGCCAGAGAAGGAGGCTAAGGATAAAAGGATAAATATAATGAGGGAAAGAGTGGAATAAAATCTAGGAAAAAGACGGGAATTAAAGCTTGGGAGAGAAGTGAAGGATGAAGATGAGTGGAGGCAATAAAGGGTGTAGGGTGGAGGGTGGAGGGTGGAGGGTGGGGGGGTTGACAATGGAAGAGCTGATGGATGGAGAGATGGAGAAGATGGATGGAAAACAAGGGTCCTTCACTTTAGGGTTAGATTGGAATAGATCCACTTGGCCAAATCCCCGGCCACTTGTCATTAAATGCTGCCAATTAGCTGGTGTGTGTGTCTGGTGTGTTTGTGTGTGTGAGTGATTGGGTGTGTATGTTTACGTTCGTACCACGCTGCCTTACACCATCCAAGGTGACTGAACATAATAACAGCATAATGTAGCGTATCCTCTCGGGTGGGAATTGCAGAGTAACTCACGATATACAATATGATATGTGTTATGTGGCCGACAATAATAATATCATCAGACAGAGATTCTTAGATCATTGATATATTGCAATACAAATGTAAAATAATAGGCCTATCTAGATATCTGATAACTGAAGAATATAACATGCCCCTAAAAAAAAGGTAACGTGCAGGAGTATTGTATTTATTCACTTGATTCATCCTTTAACTTCTTTTCATCGCTGTCCGACTTTATCCTACTGTTTTGTTCTTCTTCTCTTTCTTCCAATTTCAATTTGAAATGGCCAATGGGAAATCTGTTTAGAGAACTGTTTTTCTTTTTTTTAATTGTGGTTATTTAGCATCAGGGATTCCATCTTTGTTTCACACAAGTCAGGACGATGAACATTGCCTTATCGATGTTTTGTAAATGCATTACCAAATAAATGCAGCTGATGGATTCAAAGGACAGTTTATCTCAGCTATTCATTGGTGCATGCCTTTGGTCCCTTTCGGTTAGCCCCTTCCACGATTTTGATTGCCAAGTAGTTGTATGGGGTTGCTAATCAATGCGGAGCTGCAAGTAGATTGTGCCGTGCTATTCCAATTATTCTATCACCATTTGAGGACAGCTTGATGATTGGATTTCAGCTGTAATCTTCACATTTTATTAACATTTTTTGTATTTGTGACAGGAAGATTGTCCCTGACCCTGTAATTGCCACCTTTGTGGTCAGTATGCAGTATCTGTTGCCTATTCATCGCTTTTTCATCACTGTTGTGTTGAAGCCTTATTTCCTTTAATTTGAAGTCAGCCCCTCTGCACACAGAAAGTGAAAGGTGATGTGATGACACATTTCAAGTTTGAGAAGATGAAAGACTCGAAGTGAAGTGCCCAAGTGCTTTATAAGGTCTGACAGCCATTTCTGGACCCCCATGTCTTCTCCTTAAAGACAAGGGGAAAATCTCCTCCTCAAAGTACTGAAGTATAAATATAACTGGACAACTCTAAAGTGACTGACATAAATGTGTTGTTCAAACGCCCACTTTAGTTTTGGGGGGCTTTTATTTGCCTTTTGGTTGTAGGGTATTTAAAAAGTCAATTAATATATATATATTTTTTTTAAAGATTTGTTTTATTTTGGGCTTTTCATGCCTTTAATGCAGAGAGAGGACAGTGGATAGAGTCGGAAACCAGGGAGGGAGAGCGGGGAATGACATGCGGAGGGGGGCCACGGGTGGAGGCGAACCCGGGCCTACCGCTTGAGACGAGGGTCTCAATACATGGGACGCGCGCCCTAACCATTGCCCCGTCAATGAAAATATTTGAATAAGACATGAAAACCATCCCTCAAAAATAGCTAATCCATGTTTTGCCCTGGGAGAAGTTGGACCCTCCTGCAGCAGAGAAACATGACCATGAATCAATTAAAGTCATACCTTCTCCTGCAGGAATCAGCAATGCAGCAGCATGTTGTTTCCATTATCACATTAGAAATGAATATTTAACCTCCAGTGCTTCCTCATCAACAGGATCTGTTAAAACATGAAGTGGATCCACAGTTATACATTATTATTCTAACACTATATTCTTTCACCTGAAGCATTGCTTCTGTAATCTATTGTACATTCTCTTCGTGTTACATGAAAAGTTGTGAGCATCATGAATGTAAGTTAAGCCGGCACCCGGTGAAAAACAGCAAAACAATTAGGATCTTTTTGTGGAGCTTTGTTTCATGCGCTCTCACACACACATTCACTGTGATAACACACACACCCACACACAGAGATTCACACACAAAGCTCCAGGGAGAGCTAGTCAAACGGTGAAACGCTTCGTCGTTCTATGGGTCACTTGCTCCACATCTCTTTACTCCCTCTCCTTCCCTCCCTCTCTTCCTCCTTACTCGCCCCTACCTCTCTTCTATGTCTTTCTCTCCCCCCGCTCCCCTCCCCCCACTCGCTCTCATTTCTGTAACCTGCTGCAGTTAATTGAAAGCCAATGGTGTGAGAATATGGCTCTTTGACAGAGAGACTGTCGGGGCACAAGGTCTTCTCTCTCTCTCTCTTTATAACCAAAGAAATATATGTGAGGGAAGATTAAAGCAGAGCAGAGCAGAAATCTTTGCCAGAGTGCAGTTTTAGAGCTCTTTTATTTTATCATATCGTTAACACGGCTGCTGCTTCTTCATGTAGCTCTGATTGTCAGCGTGTCTGCTTGTTTGAAATGTAGCCTTATAAATCCCAGACAAGGAATTACACTGACAAATGTGAATACTTTGACTAATATCAATAAATCATTTGGGTGAAATACTGCGGGCAGATTTACTGTGTCTGGGTTTTCTCATAGGACCATCCTTTTGGACGCCTCTGTATCGTGCTGGTCAGCCATAGTCAGTGTGCACTATACTGTACTCGTGCTTTTATCAACTGAAAAACATATTTCTATAAAGATATCACCTTATCTCATTACCGTCTCAGCCTATAACTGCCTATGAGTTGTTACTGTAATGTTGATGTGTAAAGCACAAAATAAGCCTGTTTGAATTTAGTAATATAACAGTCTAACAGCAGTCTAGCACTTATGGAAGGAAGGCAGAGCTAGCTACAGCAAAGAAGCAAACTGGAATGTTTAAACTTGTAGTCCTTCAAAGTAAAGGTGTATTATTGATCAAATGATTAACTAAGATTAAGTGTTCCTGTACTATTGCAGCAATGCATCAGTAGGATTTCACTGTGATGGCTCTTGGAGCTGGTTTGTTTAGACCAGTGGTCCTAAATATGGGTTTGTCCCCTACACAGGGTTGTGAGATGAGTTGGAGAGTTTGTTAGCTGATTGATATGAAAGGGAAGAAAACAACAGAGAGTCTCGATACATAATCATCAGATTTATGTTTTGGACTTTTTTTTAGGGGAGATTTTCCTTTTATGTCCTCAAAATAAATTGACAATGAGTGTTAAGTGTTAAAGAGTAGAATTACTTTATTTCTGAAACTGAAATTTAACAAAGGGCCGAAACTATTACTACCTAGCACTGGTGCTTGGACATAACTGTTTCTTTGCCTTTACTAACCATAAATTGTACTTACATAGGTTAACACAGAAATTCAGTTTGATACACGGATATGCTGTACTTCTGCTGGAGATGATAGAAAGTGAGTTGGAAACAGGAAGGGAAAAGTTAGAGGATGATGTGAAGTAGTACTTGCTGTGTTGAGCTAAGAAAAGACAGAGCCAGGAGAAAAGCAGGAGAAAAAGTGGAGATTTAGAAGTAGTAAAGGAGTGGAAGTTAAAAGGAGAGAGCGACTGGGGAGCGCAAAGTAGATGGAGGATATTCAAATATAAATTTCAGATGCTCCTTTTGAGCTGAAAGCTGCAGGGAATTGAGCAGCAAGAAAGCAAATGAACCACTCCCCATCCAGATGTTCTTACATATGTAAACTGCAGTGTGTGTGTGTGTGTGTGTGTGTGTGTGTGTGTGTGTGTGTGTGTGTGTGTGCGCATGGGTGCGTTTGTGTTTTCTTTTTTTTGGGCATGTATTGGAGTTCTGCAATTAGCATATTTGCGATGGTTGTACTGTGGTAAACTAAGAGGTTGTAATTATGGACCGATGTGCGTGCATGCACATGTTCCACCATCCTTCCTGTCCTCCCTCCTCTTCTTATATTCATCCAATAAGTGTTTATTGTGTTTGTTGTTACAGTAACAACAGTAACAATTTACAGTTTTCCCTCTCTTTCTATCTTGTCTTCATCTTACTTCTCCTCTCTTAGAGCTGCACAAAAGTTGAACTTGGCATCCAAGAAGAAGAAGCAGAAGACCACTGCAGTCACAGCCCCAGTGGCAACATCATCACCATCATGTGACCCCCCTCTGTTCCCCACTAACTTCAGTGCTGCCCTGTTGATGGCTCCTCCCCCGGCTCCACCCTGTCTCCTCCGTGCAGCCAACAAAATCAAAGACACCCCTGGGCTTGGAAAGGTAAAAAATAAAGAAGTGTTTTTATTCTGCTGCAGTGTTTAACAGAAATCCAACTATTGTTATACACGCATATTAATTATCTTCTATCACCTTATCTATCATCTTTAAAACCATGATTTGACTTATTGTGAAATGTGTGAGATAAGCTGTTGAAAATGATGACTAGCCCTGGCCATGAAGTGGAAGATGTTTCTTTGATGTCTTTCCATGAAGTGACACAGACATGTTGTATTTTCACTAACTTGAAGTGAGTCTGATGCATCACTTTTGATTCACTAAGTGTTCATCTGTTCAACATCTCACCTCAGTTAAAATTGTCTTACTCATCTGGTATGCTAAAAAGTTTATTAACATGAATGAAATAGCTTTACAAAAGTTTCAAAATAGATCTAGTCTCTATGGTTAATGAATCTGTTGATGCTAAATGAATGCCTGTTAGTGCACTACTTCTATCTGTATACAGTTTAATATATTAATATGTGGCTTTATTGTTTGGAGGTTTGTGTTCAATTCATTTGAAAATAGATCAATTTGTTGGCCTTGGAGACACTTAAAATTGTATAGTGATTTATAAACAGCAGGGGCTTCAGTTACATATTAAAAAATTATTGTGTAACCTTTTAAAATTTGTCTTAAAATTTAGATAAAAAATGGGGGGGGGGTTGTCATTAGATCTTTGCTTGTGTTTTCACTATGTTAAAACTTGGAGAAACCTCTGATTTAATTCATGGAATTAATCTTTTATTTGGTTTCCTGTCTCTGGCAAGGAAGCACTGAGGGTTTGTTCAACCTGTAAGTGGTACACTTGGTACTCCTGTTTGCAGGTTGTTTCCTTTCATGTAGTCGGCCTTGCCCAGTCAGCAGTGACGTATGTAATCTGTAATTAAAATGCTTTTGGCGTGACACAACACTTCACATTGTTCAATCCACCACTGTAACTTAATTTGAATCAATTTTTCGCAATGTTGTGTTGAGGCTGAAGGCAACATGAAAGGTCAGTGAGATAAAAAAAAAAGTCTATTTATGTTAGCTTATTTTACATGCTGCTGAGTAATGCACAGAATGAATAACAATATAATGTTGAGTTAGAAAGATTCATTGTGGTTATCTAACAATGTCGACAACCCTCGCTGCTTCAGAACATAATCAAAGTGTGTGTCCTGGTATGCTTTGGATTGAAAGACCCCTAGTGGACCCTAAGTGGCAGAACAAAACGTTATTACGTTGATCCACTCCTTATGTTCTAAAATGTCGAGCTGCTGTTTATAATCATCACCTTGACCAGTTTAGTCAAATACTGGTGGTGGCTGTGAGGGTGTGTGCTTCACCCTTCCTGTACCATACCGGAATGCAGCCTAATGGTTACCACGGTAACACATCTCAGGCTGACAAAAGTCATCTGTCACCGTTGCCTATGCTTGGTGAAAAGTGTGTGTATGTGTGTTGGAAGATGGAGGGGGGGTCATGCTTTTCAAGTGTGTGCAATATTGATCGTCCATGTAATGAGTTTTTAGTGCCCCCTCCTCCACAGTTTGAGTGAGGGGCTCACTGGGTACGCTTGTGTGTGTGTGTGTGTGTGTGTGTGTGTGTCCTCACTAGAAAAAGAATGACTGTGGAGGACACAATCAAACAGACATCAAACAGAGAAGGAGAGGGACCCCACACACCCTGATGTGTTTTTGTGCCCATGTACACATAGTGTGCATTTAGTTGATTGTTGAGCGTCTGTCTGTCTGGCATTCATGTGTGACAATATTACTTTTTCAATGGTTCCCCCCTACTTGTATTAGACATTTGCTAGTGAAGATGTGGGAGAGAGGGGTATAACATTCATTACAGGCTAGGATCAACTAGAGAAGATGATGTTGTTTGACATGAATCCATTCACCTACCAGGTAACTCTGTCACATGTTTGTTGTGTGCTATTTATATGAAATAGCAGATAAGGGGACAAACCTGCTCTCTCATGTCAATTCAATTGAACTTGTAAAAGTATAATATAACCTGGTGAAGTGAATCTAGAATGACACCCAAAATATTGGCCTACATTAAAGTACCTACATTATAGTAAAAAAAACACAACAACAACAACAACACAAAATAGTGAATACAAATTGATCCTCTTTTTCAGTTTTGACTTATTTGCTTTAATGTAAACTCACAAAATTGTGATTTAGGCCGGACTCATGATCTTTGCTGCTTGTTATCCAAACCTTTCCACAAATCAAAACTCATTTTAGATAAGACTAAAACTGAAATAGCTAATTATTTTAATTCCATATTTTATGGTAAAAACCATTGTTTTAGCTGCAGCTAGCGCTATTCATATTACTGCTATTTATATCTCGTTCTTACGATCTTTCCATCATATTTATGGTGCTCCACATTTTATTTTTGCATGTGTTGTGTTTTTGCTCTGCACTCATCTTTGGAGCCACGGTCCTCCTCTCTCGCTCTCCATATGGACGTGACAGATGTCCCCTCAGTTGTCAGGGAGACAAATAACACTCACGCATTTACACATGCATTCACACACACAGCAGCCATCATACATCCCTACACAAAAAACACATACAGTTTAAAATTATGAACCACATACACAACTCTACACAGTCTGTCTGTCATCCAGTCTCGTATCACTGTGGCTTCTGTTTCATCCCACTATGATCTTCTGTGATAGAAGTGATTAGCTCTTCTGGCCCGACATATTGTGTGCAAATGCCTGCTGCTATTCCTGTTTAATTACAGCTGTAGGACAAGCCGCTTTTCACAGTCATGTAGTCTCAGTTATTACTCTGATGTGGCATGGTTGATTTTTGATCGAGAGGTCCAGTTATTTAGCTATGTAGTGGCTTTGTTTGATATCCTTTATATCAAAAGTTTCTCTGCTGGAAGCCTGCCCATGAATCAACTGAAACAACTGGAGAAGAAAAAAAAATTCTAACAGTCGTAAAATGAGATTTACTATATTTTTATGAAAATGAATTTGGAGACATTTAAGACCATTTGCGCTAAACTTAACTATCGTTATTTTAAATTGACGTTTGAACCTTTATAGAAAAGGAAACTCTAAGACAATAGGGTTACAATGGTGGCATCATTACCATTGAGGAAATTGTAGTTTTGTTTAAGAAAGTGTATTAATTCTTCATGACATTGCAAAGAAATAGCTCCACCTTTAGGTAAAAAGATCAGCAAGCGTAATATCTAAAGCTCAATATGAAGTTCTTCAGCTAGGAGGATTTTAGCTTAGCTTGAACACACACACACACGCACACACACGCACACACATGCACACACACGCACACACACGCACACACACGCACACACACACACACACACGCACACACACGCACACACACACACACACACACACACACACACACACACACACACACACACATTTGGAGGAAAGGGCCATGGTGACATTTCTTCAGTAAAAATGTCACCTGCAGTGGGGGTCGGCCCCATGCTGAAATGGCATTTGCCCAGATTCACACACACACACATGTACAGGCTTGCATGCTCACAAATTCATGGGATTAGGGTGTACAATGAAAGATGTCAAGGAAGCTGCAAAGCCCCTGGTGGAAGTGTGTACGATACATTACATCCTGCAGAATACATGGGCTTGTCTGCCAGTGTGATGGGGGGTTAGTGTTCTCCCCGATGTTAATATGGCAGAAAACAGATTGAGACATCACAACTAAAGCCAGGGGAAATCAACCTGCACAGGTCAGATGCACAGCTGTGTGTGTGTGTGTGTGTGTGTGTGCTACAAAGAGAGAGAGTAAATTGGCAGAGAGATAGAGAGAAGAAGATAGAGAGACGTTTCAGCTTCTTTCCATCCAGGGATGTCAAATTAAACAGAACCCCTCCATGGATCTAGCTGACTGGCATCTGTATCTCAAACTCCCTTCTGTTATTTCTATACACGTTGCTTCTCTACATGTTGTTGGCAAGCTCCGTCTCACTTTAATCAAATCAGCCAGCTGGGAGGCTTCCATTCAGACCCCTGACTGCAGGGGGAGAGTATCAGCTGAGGAAATAAAGCTGTGAATGTATTATCACTTTGAGAACGAAATGCGGGGTAATACAAAAGAAGAGAAAAATTCGGACCCTGTCAATTAGATCTTCATCTGAAGATGATTTAAAAAAAACTATTGTATGTTCGGATAGCGTTTTTTACACGTCTTAAATGATGGGGTACAAAATGGTTTTAAACAGCTTTAAACTGGAACCGGTGACCCTCCCAACCCAAGTCCCTATCCGAGCTACTGCCAACCACCCTGCAAGCTGTGGCTGTATGCAGGAACACAGTGTGGAAGACAAAAGGAGCGGAAAGAATCCAATGTAATGCAATCAGCAGGCAACTAAGGGGAATTTAGCTTTAATTAATGTCTAGAAAGAAAAGTCTGCATGAGTGTGCAGAACACAATCCACTCCACTTGCTTGTCAAACAGTAAAAAGAGCTAAAGGAAGCAAAAGGAAGTCATAGCTTGAAGTCCTTTATTACTATTGGTTAGTTTATGCCAAAGCCCAGACAGGTTGGCCGTCTCTCCCAATAACAACATTGACCCCAGATATGGCTGATGGATCCAGAGATTGTAGATTCCTATGTTCTAGGCAGGATCACATATATACGAGCCATGTAGTAGTGGTTCCATAGCTTATGTGGCCCCAGTTTTATTTTCTTTAAGATGTCTGCTACATATTATTTATTTCAGCTTTGTATCAGAACTGATCAACATATAGTTTAACTAAGGAGAGGGATGTGAAACATTTTTGAGATGAACCCTAATATTGGTGGCTTTGTCTACTCTTCTCTAAGATCTATGTTCATCTCAGAATTAAAGTCGTATCTTCTGCCTTAGCATCCCCTTATCCCCAGCCTCCCTGCTCTTCTCCATAACTGACTGACAATGAAGGGCTGCGGGAGTTTTTTCCCCACCTCTTTCATCTCTGCAGCCAACAGTTTGCACACACTCATACTCACACACACACACACACACACACACACACACACACACACACACACACACACACACACCCATGCATGCTCACAGATTGCGACTTGACCTTGGGGGGAAAATGATGCTATGACAGCTAATCAATTTTTAATAGCAGCTACGATCCCTCTCAGGCCACAAGCTGTGTGCGGCTCCGTGTCACGACTGAGGGTGTGCAAGTGGATTTTCCACGGGCATTTCTGTGTCTTCATGCCTCCCTGGGTGTCTGTGTGTCTTGTATCTAAATGAGCGAGTGAGTCTGTTATGGGTATCCGTTGCCCGCTTTGTTCCACCTTGTAGATGAAATATTAATGCTGTCAGTATTGGCAGGGCTGGAGCACGACACACACACCAACACACACACACCAACACACATGCCAAGACAAACATATACTCTCTTTTCCGCTGTATTCTCTGTGCTTTGCAGGGTGTTTTGTTTGCAGATTTTATACTATTCATATATACTATGCTTTTGTTTGGGTGTTGGTTTGGCAGCATAGTACAGCAGACGCCCCATACAGAGGCAAAGTCCTCGATTCACTGGCTGCTGGTTTATCTCTGCCCTCCACTCTCCTTCATCCCCTTCTCCTCCTGGCTCTCTTCAGTTGAACTATCTGATAAAGGCAAAGGACCAAACATAACCTTAAAAAAAGAAATGCTTCTAGTCACTTAAATTATTAAGTTTCAGCAAATATATATATATATTTTACATTTGAGGAAACACAATTGTTAGCATGGAATGCTTTTGTATGTGTCAGGGTGTAAGCTTAAAAAAAAAAAAGAAGAAACTTAGAAGTAACCCAAACTTACATGCCTTAATGTCACCCTTATTTTTATAGAAGAGATCTATTAGGATCTGTTATGGCTCATCCTGGTTGAATATCACACAAATTCTGATCTCAGATTGGAGAGATTTCTGCAGCATTTCCAGCTGAGAACAGCCGACATGGGTCTTGGCACACCGTGAGCTGGGCTGGAACGAATAAATTAGTAAAAATTAGAATTGATCCAAAGCTTGAACTTGCTATTCCCATGTGGTATTTGTATCTATCTTTCTGTATATGTGTATTTGCTCCAATGTGTGTTGATGCAGTCTTTGGGAACCAATTAGAGCTCAGTCCCAGTCTCCTATTGATTTTTGCAGCCAATAGTAATGAAGCACTGCTGTGAGGGACTATTGAACACTTTTCTCTCGGCTCAGGATTGTTTTGTTGCAGTTTAGCTGAATTCCTTTACTGAAAAATGGCTCAAAGACTTGATTGTGTCTGAGTGTGGTTCATAAAGTGGTAGGCACAGGAAGCTTTCGATCTTTAAGAGTGTTTTAGAAGTCAGGTCAGTTTCTCACAGATAAAACAAGACTTTCGTCTAAACATCTGTCACAAGATGTTGTCTTTAGCATGGGACTTAACCCCTTAAGTTGGGCTTGGCGTCATCAGCAGAACTATATTTTAGAGACTTGTCATTGTATTTTAAACAGACAGCCACAGTTTTGAAAATTGTTATAAACACATATTGGGATAAGAAGTTAAATATTCCTCCAGAGATTTTGGAAAAAAGTGGAAGGAGAAACTCAAGCACTGTGTCCTCATTCGTGTTTTTCTTTTTTTTCTTTCTGCTCACCATCTTGCATCAGTATTCACTGCAGCATGAAAAGGACAAGAACAGAGGGGAGAATAGTCAGAGACTGTGATTTGTCTTGTCATTTGTTCCAAGGAAGGGAAGGAAAGAGAGCAAGAGAGGAAGAGGATGGAGATGAGACAAAGAGAGAGTGGAGGAAACTGAGGGAAAAGAGTGGGTGGACAACGCTATCGAGCAATATGATCTTTCTCACACATAAAGAGGGATGGGAAACGTCTATAACATCAAAGAGGAAAAGGAGGAAAAAGAGAAGAGGAAGAGAGGGATCATGAGAGAGATGGACCGTTTGTGAGATCACTGTGAGAAAGTTGTGTTTATACCTACAGAGTTATATATGACCTAGTTCTTTTCCATTATTCTCCTTCATCACTCTTTTCGGATACATCCGGAAAGTCTTTCTTTCTCTTCTATTAATCAGAACAAAAGCTCTGTTAGCCGTGTCTTCTTCCTGCACATTATAGAGGCACTCAGCATCATGTATTGATTCACAAATGGAACTAGGCCAGCAATCCTCTGAGAATATTGTGTGTGTGTTTGACCTCACATACGGACTAGGATTGTCACGATACCAAACGATCCAATTCTAGATTTAAAATTTTTTTTTTGATACCACTGCAGACAAAATGGATGTCCTAAGCACTTAAAATATGTTTTTTTCTTGTTTTTGATTACCAGCCCCAAAAATGCAGGAAAACTCATGGACACTGTTTAGACTATACATTGGCTACGTTATGGTACTGAATCGTTGTCAGCGTATTTGATTTGCAATTTATTAGTTTCATAAAAATACTGAAGATCTGTGGTTTTGTCAAAACTTCTGTACTTTTTTTTACATTGAGCATAAGATAACATAGGTTGTATTGTTTTCAAATATGTGGTATCAAATTTAGACAAACAAATGCCCAACTGAGCTGAACTCAGTTGTGAACGTCCTGCCTTGTGTTGAGTCTCACAGTTAAACAGAGTTTTGTTTCAAATGATCAAGTTGTAGCTTGAATAAAAAAGGGTATATCTTAAAGCCTACGATTATTAAACTCTTTGGTGGTCAACTCCACAGAGTTTTCATTTAAGGTTGATATACCCTGAATGACTCCTGCCATTTCACATAAACACTCAATATCTTTAAAAACTGACATGAAACACATTATGGCCCCATTTGTACATCACAGAAATACACATGCAGACTCTTAGATTTCACACTCAAACATGAAGAGGAAATGGGCTCTCATGGGGGAGAACCTTTATGAGTTACGCCTTGTAAAGCGTGCAACGGTACAATCCTTCCCCCAGGCTCTTACTGATGTGATGGGCTCTTTTATTGGGGTCAGCAGAGGGCGTTACACTAAATCTAAGTGTGAGCATGTGTGTGTATTTGTGTAGTGCTTTAAAACTCTTGACCTGACATGAAGACTCACCTAGCCCTGCTTTCCCATGTCACCATGGTTACATATTTATTGTATTCAGGTGGCGTTTCAGTTTATACACACTTTAAAATGTACACACTCACACACAATTACCTTCATCCGAAGAGACAGTAACACAAACACCTTCAGACAAAGAGACACACTCACTCACACTATTTATTGAGCTTACTCTCTTAAATGGCCTTTGGTCATTAAACGATGCAACCAAAGGAAAGCCTGTTAATCTGGTTTAATAGGTGTGTGTGGGTGGGCTTTCATTTTTATAAAACACTTATCATTCTAGGTGAGTTTATTCATAACTTGACTTGTCCTGATTGTTTCACTTCATGAAATAATAAATATTAAATTGTTTGAAACCAAAAAAAATTCTTGGCATATTTCAGAGAAAGGTGCTTGATGCTCCTGTGAGGAGTTTTTAGCTCAAAAAGTCTGAAATGAATACTAATGTTATTTTCATACGATTTTTTTGCATGGCTTTATTCAGATAGGACAGTCGATAAAGTCAGGAATCTGGATGAGAGAGACAGAGTGGGGAATGATATGTGGAAAAGGAGCCACAGGTTAAACACAGTCCTATCAGACACAGTCGAACCCTGGCCTCCAGCTTCAAGAACAACAAAGTAAATGAACTGTTTGACTAACCAACACTGCAGAAAGGGGATTTCTCTATATTCAGTTTCAAAGCTTTGTACCACTGCCCTATCATCGGTCTCAGACGAGGAGATTAAAGCAAGCTGCATTTGTTTGAGTTTTCTACAGCAAAAAATCACAATGAGGGATACAATTGACAGTAATGGAAAGCTGGTTGCATTTCATCAGAGAATGCTACTTGCGCATGCACAGGACAAGATCATCAAGGAAGTACTGCTCTGCCCACAGAGGGGGACAGCAATAATGCAAACCAAAAATTCCTCACATGCTCTCCGACATACATTTGTTATTGATGTCATAGCAGTATTATAGATGATCTGTGTTTCCAGCACTTGACGTACTCTTCAAACATGAGGATTTCTAAAAAGTTTATCTTCAGCATCTACATTAGAGTGGTATTTATGATTGCATGCCTATAGAGCTAAAGGGTCTGCGAATAAATAGATATTGTTTATAGCTCACCTTCTGTGACTGCTCTATCCTTGGAGTGCTGTGTTGTTTGGAGTGTCTTAGGGATTACAATGCGATTCATGATCCCATGATGGTGTTTAACCAAAAGCAGTGTGTAGATTCACACTTCAGACAATGATTCAACTGTGCTAACAAGCACAAACAGACACCATAGCTCTGCTCCTCTTTCTCCTCGCAGGAGCAGCTTAAACAGAGTTGTTTCATCTGCTCGGCACCTCAAAGCTCTGATGACAAAAGGATACCCTATTTTGAAATACACATTGCAAAATCCTTAAACATTCAGAAGCTCTACCACCATGCATTAAAGAAAGGCAGGTGACGCACAGATGCTGCATTCAGGGTTTGGATCTATAAGAGGAAATGGTCAATACATTGTGTCCTTTCAAGGATTTAGTGCAAAACTGGATACGCAGAGCCCCCCCCCCCCTCACAAAGGCCAAAACTAAACATGTTTATATTTATTTTGTGTCAACCCGTAACATCATGAATGTAAGGATGGGAAATTGCATTTCTTCTGCCTGTCAGCCTGCGTATTATATACTGTCAGCTGCTTTGCTGTTCATCAGACATTCAGCCCTTTTCCTCTGACAGCCTGATACTTGCTTGTCCAAAAGAATCTCCGTAGTTTGTGCTGTCAGCATTTCAAGCTTTCGAGCCAATATACCATGAAGTACCACTGCTTTGGATTTCACACAGCCTGGTAATGGTTCATAACAGGGAGCATACTGGAGCAAAAGCAGTGACACGCTATCCGCGCTAATGACATTCTGGCTCCAATCTGCAGTAAGCTGATGACTATTTATTTCTATCTCTTGCAGATGTGCAGATGACAATCACTTCTCGATCAAAACCTTTAACATGAGCAACAAATCTGCTGATGCTGTACCATGAAAGCCAATCAGAGTTTTCATTGCATATTAATCATAATAAAATATTCACATTATAGTTATAGCAGCAACAACAGAGCACCAACAGTGTTTATTCATTTTTATTTACTGTTGTTTGTCTGCTTTATTCAAAATAGTCTGTACAAAACCATTTGCCCTGTTTAAATTATGTTTGCAATAAGTTTCTTGGTGACCCTCATGCAGGCCACAAGCCGAAACCCGTTAGTCCTATAAAGTTAATAAAGTTGTTCTTCATACTGCAAGTGTTGCTGGAGCTTTTTGACCTCTTCAAGCCTTCCACTCTTTATGCACCTTGGTTGGTGAAGGTGTGCCAGAAAATCCCACTCTACTTCTTCAGAAATCAAATAAAGACATTGGGTTTAATAAATAGACAGACCTACTAACTGAAGGAATTTATTCATAATCCAGCTGCTAGTTCTCTCTGTGACTGTACAAAGCTCTCCAGAAGACCTGGCCTGAGAACTGTGGTTGCACACCAACTTTAAGCTAGTAGACTCCAAAGCTAACGTTAGCAAGCCAGCTAAGAACACACAACATGTGAAAAAGGCCGCTCTGTTGACTTCTTCTATCCATGAACGCTTCAGAATCCATTCAATGTCACAATGTAAATATGAAGTATATAAGATGATCAGGGTGCCTTCAGATCAGACGCCGAGACATTTGGTGGGGTTTAAAGTGAATCCATAAAGAACTCATCCACCTGACACGCTGAACCATTCATCTGCTTTAACCAAACCAATCTCCCAAATGTCACAGGAGGAAATCTGTTGTAGATCTTTCTTCATGTTGCATGTAGCTGCAGAAAATGTAAGTGCCAAACATGGAAAGGGGAAAACAGACGTACTGAAAAAAAAAGAATAACAAAGTCAGTGAGAGATCAAAGAAAAAGAGAGACAAATGTGTATTCAGCCAGATCAGCAAGAGGAGGAGAAAGAGAGCAATAATAAACTGCTAGAAAGAAACTTCCAACTTAAAATTAGCTCTAACTAATAAATTGTTGTTTACATGTTAAAATGTTCTGGAGCTCAGTCAGATTGGATGACGCAGCGTTTTCTGTCTCTAATATCAAAGAAAACAACAGCAGCTGTCAGGCGCTAAATTGCGGCTGCTAACAGTTTGTGACAGGAGTGGGAGGAAAGGTAGAGGGAAAAAAGCTGGAACAGGAATCCTGCACTTGAGGCTTTTGATATGTGTCAGCGAGCTGAATGTACAGAGGAGGGTGAGGAGAGGAAAAAGAAGGGATTTAGGATAGAAAGAAAAAGAGATAACCAGAGAGTGACAGGTAGATGAAGAAAGGGAGAGAGGGGGGCAGTTAAGGTAAATAAGATGTGCACAGAGGGAGTAAGAGAGAGAGCATGTACTTATTCTTGTAAGCCTTAAAGAAACTTACAAAGTGAATGCTGGGACTCTTTGGGAGTCTTGTGTCATAGGGAAGGTGCAAAAGAGTTCACATGCCTTTCAGCAAAAATCCCTCTGAAAATCCATCTTTTCATAGATTCAAGTTTGGGAGGTTCACTCAGAGGGAAAAGTTTAGGTCGGTAGAGCGAGCAGAAAAAAAAGCCTTTTTGACAAAGCAGCAAGTCGCGAAACTGAACAAATTGATGAGTTATTTCTATGTGAATTCAAATACATCACCAAAGCTTAAAAAGGAAAAAAAAGTCACACCTTTTCAATACTATTACTATGTTATATCTTACATTTATTTTGCATTAATGAATTCTGTCTTCTGTACCTGTTAGTTGCAGTCTTGATTCAAATAACCACAAATGTAATTAATTCACTTTGAGCCAGCCATGTAGCATAAATAATTTAAATATGGGTATTTATTTATTAACTTTTAGATCAGTATCTGTTTTTATTTTGTAATAGTGCTTTCACACTATAAGACTCATAGACATAAGACAACTCAAGACATAAGACTCCTGACTATTTTCCAACATTTTTGGGTGAGCAATATGTGTGATTGCAATTGGCTGAAGTTTTCACCCAGATTTTATCCTGACAGCCCCCAAGTAACATTTCCGTGTGAAGATATAGGCCTGAGCTGATGTGTGAACACTGCATGAAATATTCAGGAAACTTCAGGGGTTGATGGCATTTATCAATCAATCAGTCAATCTTTATTTATATCGCACCAATTTTTTACAAATGTTATCTCAAGATACTTTCCAAAAAGAGCAGGTCCAGACCTTACACCTTGTTATATTATTAACAAAGACCCAACATTACTCTTTGTTCAACATGAGCTCAGTTCTTGGCAACATTTTGCAAAGTTAGAGTGGCGAGGAAAAACTGCCTTTGGGAGTCAGAAACCACAAGCAGAACCAGACTCATGTTGAAGAGCCATCTGATGAAACTGTGTTTGGAAAGTGTGCTAGAGGGAGAAGCAGCATCATCACATTATGTAGTTGTCTTTTACTGACAACACGAGTCAAACTACACATTGCATTGATATAAAAGCAAAATTGTCATCATAGTGTGGAACTCTGTTGCTTCTTCTGCATTTTCCCTTAGTTCTTAATATGACATGTCCTTCCACCTGAGACCCCCCCCCCCACACACACACACACACACACACACACACACACAAATCACACACACTTCCGAGGGAAAGTCTCCTGCTTGGGAGGAACATGTGTGAGACGTGTGAATAAAGAAATCATGACGATTTTAGCGGCAGCCTGGCTGAAATTGACCACATTATCTTTTTTTCTTTGTCTTACCCTCAGGTGAAAGTGATGGTACGTGTGTGCCCAGTGTCTCAGTCCAATGCAGCAGAGTCCAGTTCCTTCCTTAAAGTTGATCCTAGGAAAAAACAAATCACCATCATGGATCCTTCAGCCAATCACACACCAAGCACCACCTCCCAGAAAAGGTTAGGAGCCAATCAGGTCCCTCCAAAGATGTTCACCTTTGATGCGGCGTTCCCTCCAGATGCTTCACAGGTAATAAACAACAAGCTACTCACATTTGATCTTGACCTAATGATCTTGATCTTCACAACTGTCTTTAATGTACCACTTAAATAAAGACGATTGCAAAGAAACACAAAAGGCTTGAATAATTCACATCATGATAAGCTTGCAGTTTTATTGTGTTGTGTGTTATATGTGTTGACAAACTGGTTACTAACTCTGGCACTTACATCAAAATGAAATCCCATATTTAAGAACTAAAAAGACATTTTGGGAAATAATGAAATACAATTTTTAAGCTGAGAGTTAAATGAAAAAACACCTTGACTGTCATGTCTGTTAAGTCAGCACCCACTTAGCTTAGGACATTTGAGCAGTTTGGAAGCATAGGAAAACAGCTAGCCCAGCTCTGTTCAAAGTCCAGCCACCAGTAGCCAGATGTCTCTGCATCCAGCCAGGGAATAGTTCCAGCGTGCAACACTTTATATCAACCACTCTTAGCTTATTGCTTGTGTAACGAATATATAAACAGGTAAAGGTATGTTTTATTTTTAAGGTTACTGTAACTATTGCTCACAGGACTCTGGACATATTCAGGCATCTCATAGATCGTCTGTGTTAATGCTAAGCTAACTGTCTCCTGGTTCCTGATTCAAACTTAGAAAAAACACACGAGTGGTATTGATCTTATCCTCTAACTCTTATTTAAAAACTCTTACTTCATAAAACAAGCTGAATGCTGTTTTTTTTGTAGCCTATTATTTTCTCTAGGTAGTGATCAGCCACACATGTTCAATAGAAAAGTTACTTCCGATTCAAAAGAAAATCACAAGGTGGGACTAAATGCTTTGAATTAAAAAAAGACTGACAAACAATTTTAATTTTAAATATCAGGATGCTATCTCATACTTTCCATGCTGTTGAAATAGCATGAATGCAGCATTAGTGGCACTAATGAGTCCTTATTTTTGAATCTACTGTGCACTCATGTTGGCAATCAAAAAGACATGTATTCACATGAAACATTCAGAAAACCTCACCAATGCTCAGATTGCCCAAATAACTCTTTACCTTCAGGTATTTATGCTGATTGTGACCATTTTCCTCATCTCTTTTCTTTCTTCTCTGTCTGCCTGTTGCTAGGCGGAGGTGTGCGCAGGGACGGTTGCTGAGGTGATACAGTCGGTGGTGAATGGAGCAGACGGCTGTGTCTTCTGCTTTGGACACTCCAAACTCGGTAACACTCTCACACACATGCACACAGACTGCAAATTATAGGAAGTGTGGCATGTGAGTCATCTTTTGAACATTTGTTTGACAGTGTGTCACTCGGCCGTGTCTTTCTGGCTCTCTTCTATCAGAGGGAGAAAGAAGAGGATTAGTGTCTGCTGAGGCTGAAAGCATCCTCAGTCTGCTCTGTCTGTGTTTCCCTCGTCTTTGCTCCCTCTCTAATCCCTCTGAGGATGGTTTTTAGAGAAGCTGTCTTAAAAAGGGTCAGGACCTCTTGCTGCACACTGCCACATATCCCAACCCACATACACAACCAAAGACTCACTACAAACACACACATGCACACACAGGTTTTTTTTTCCTGAATCCTGGGTCGGCCCCTGTTGTGTTTATCCCTGTACATGTAAGCAGCATTATCCTTCCTGGCTTGTGATCTTCATCCAATGTGTAAGTCCCCTTGAACCACAGGCAAAGGACAGAGCACAGAATTTAAATGCTGCAGTTCAGCAGGGACCACCCAGTGTTAAGGACGGAGCTATCTGAACAAAGAACAATTAAGTTAGATCTTAAAACCTGCAAACAACATATCTTACTCCATGGTAAACATGTAATATTGTCAGATAATTTTGGTCTTCTTCGGCTGGCTATTGAGTGAAAAAAAATTGCATGTTTTTAAAAAAAAACTCTTCAGCTCATTTATGTAACTCAGTGATTGCCAGGAAAAGACAAAAGAACAATCTAAAAGCATTCAGACAATTACTTGTTAAGTTTCAACAAGTTTACCTCCAGATAGGGTCGTGTAGATTCCAAAAGGAAATATTTAATTAAACAGCTGTTTCAGACTGTAAAATATTTTTGGACCAAATATATCAAAATCAGATTAAATATAGAGTCATTTGGGGTGCTATGTTGATGCACAATAAGTGTGTAAATCATTTAAAAAAGGATGACCTTTTAATGATTTTTGTTATGGGTCTGTGTGTGTGTGTTGAACAATTATACCAATATGTGAAAAAAGTCTCACAGCCATTCACTTCTCAAAGCAGTTAAGTATATTCTCTAATAAAAGGCATATAAAAAGGCACTGAAAACCATACCACAGGATGGTATTCTCTGTCAGAGAACACTTCTAAAGTTACACATGTACAGGACAGCACCACAAAGAGACAAGACAAACTGCTTTGTCCACAAGGGGCGCCAAAATCCACACGAGATAAAAGTTCCTCATAGTTGCTTTTACTAGGAATAAGAAAGATGGTAACTATAAAAGTGAGAAACAATTTCAACTAAAAAAAAAATCATTTAAATGAGGCTTCATTTTAAAGCTTCCCACATATTACATAGAAGAATGAATAACTCTGCAGAGAGCAGAACCTTTATCCTTCTCCCTTAATAAGGCCCTCGTTTGACGGATCAACCTAATGCACATATATACCACTGCTCTCAAAGACACTCCACAACGTGTCGACACAGACAGCCTGTCGAGCACAGTTTAAAGTTTCTCTCAATGCTCTCATGTTTTCAGCTTTCAATCTTGACCGATGAAAATGCAGACTGTGTCATTGTTTCTTACTGTGTAACATGACCATGACTTGAACTAATATGCCTCCAAACATGCCTCTGATTACCAGTGTTTGATGGGATGATAAGTGTGATAAAATCTTCTGGCCTTTAGAACGTAAGTGCTTTATATGACTGAGAAATCCATCAAAGACAGTTTGCGCTCTCAATCAGTTTTACTGTTTTAGTAATGCCATGGAGCCGCTCTGTCCTTGCTGCTGTTGCTGCAGATGAGATCATTCTTTGTGATATAGCTCACCTAGGGCCATGGAGCTTAATGAGGCTGCATTATAACGGTATTACCTCTTTCATAATTAAAATGGGGACTGTAACACTTAACACATTTATCTTCAGCCCTGTGGCCCTCGGCTGTAGACACTGAAGACACACAGAAAGTCTACTCATGTACACACACTTACACTTTCACAAAGAGCAACCAGGTTTTTATTAAATTGGGAAAAATTAAATTAAAGTCCAAATAAAACTGAAATAAATGGATGAATTTAAGGAAAATAGTTTAATCCTCCAGTTTGCATTCATGTCTGAGGGATGTTGTTGTCGATTATTGGCCTAAGATGGATCATCTTTTAATAATGCTGATGCTAATGCTGAGTGTGTGAGTGTGTGTCTTTGAACCGATGATACACCGCTGCCTTGCTCAATTGCACACTCTCGCACATAATTCACTATCTCTCTGACGGTATCGGCAGCTCTGCTCCATGAGACCAATTACCAGGAATATACATCAAAGACACAGACATGGACACACATGCTGCCCTACAGCTTGTGGTGTTCATCACTGTGTTGGAGGAGTCAGATAGATGACCATATCTTGACGCCTGGGCGAGTCATACTAGCAGGAAACATTGTAGAGCCATACATCAACACACACACACATGATTCGTTTAAGTTGAGACTCACACTCAGAGAGAGTGTTATTCAAGAGCTCTGTTGTTACTGCGGTGACACTTCATGGAGCCATTATGACTGAGAGAGCTCATCTTATTTAATAAATGAAAATAGATCAACTGTTTAATCAGTAAAATGAAAGACCAGTGTTGCATTAAACAAGCTGTTATAAAGCAGTGTGTTGTCAGATTGAATGCTCTCATTAGCATTTCTTTAACAGCCTCTTGAGGTTTCATGACAGTGTGTGCATTAAGAGAACCATAAAAGGTTTCATTTGACCTCTACTAAAGTAGTATTCACTTTTAGGTTGGGCATGTTTGCTTCTCAAATCTCCTAATTTTTCTATGATTTTTTTTTTTTTTTACAAGTCATGAAATGCATCTTTGCTTTGACAAATAAATTGAGTCACTACAGGAACCACTCAGGGAGAACAATGTTAAGTTACAGTGTGAGTGACAACCTGCAACCCATCCTGCCTCTGAACAAATCTGAGCACATTTCTCCTCCCTGCATCACTGGAGTCAGGCTTTTGATGTGCTCTGATTCTCTGTAAGTGCTCGTGTCAGTGTGATTGTTAGTGATGACATATGGCTTTGTTTAGGTGTGTGTTTGATCTCCAACTCCTGACAGCAGGAGCAGGTGTGTGTGTGTGTGTGTGTGTGTGTGTGGGATTAAATGGGAAACTGTCATCTTGTGTCTCAAAGGGACAGATTTGGAGGCTCAATGCGCACATGCATGTTCAGGCACTCAAACACACACTTCCATGGCAGTCTCTTTTGATGATGTATATCTCCATCTTTAGGTGTTCACCCTTCCCCTCTTTCATCTCTCTGTCTCTTTCAGGTAAATCGTACACGATGATCGGCCGTGATGACTCTCTGCAGACTCTGGGTATAATCCCCTGTGCCATCTCCTGGTTGTTTAAGCTCATCAACGAGAGGAAGGAAAAAACAGGAGCACGCTTCTCTGTTCGAGTCTCTGCAGTCGAGGTCAGTGTTACAGACGAGACCTTCATTTGAAACATTCCCTGCAGAGTTAAACAGATCTGCCAGTCATGATGAACACATTTGAGGAAGAAAGTGAAATTAAAATGTGTGCATAATATTAAGCACCTCATAGTATTAGAAATGTCTTCCAATCACACTCAAAACTATGTGACTTTTGTTTCTGTTAAGTTTTCTGATCTAAAGCGTGATTATGAATAAAGCGTGGTTATGCTTAGCTAGCTGTTTACACCTGGTTTTAGCCTCACCTGCAGGCCAACTTTTGATGACCACAAATGTTTACTGACTTGATGCTGGAGTTGGATGTACTCACCATGATGATCTTTCTTCAGCAGCAGGTGTTGAGCGTTGGCAGGGGAGTTGAGCTCTTTAATAATATAACACTAGTTAATGCTACAGAGCCATTATTTAGAATTAGCGTCATAGCCTTGAGAACAAGTAGTGGCATCAGAGCTAACATTGCTTGTGTATGCTATATTATGGATAACAGAGCATTTTGTCACACACCATTGAAGAGTAATTTGAAAATGATATTTTCAGACGGCAGGTCTTCTGCTTCAGCCTCTGATTATGACTCACACGTTTCAAACCTATTATTAAGAGCTGTGCTTGGCAGATGACAGTCAATATAAGTTGAGATCGGCGATGCCCACACCATCTTGAGAAGTGGACTTCTTGTTTTAGAGCTTTTTTTTCTGATACCAACTATAAAGCTTGTTTGCCTCATATTTTTGTGATTCTTAACTTTAATATCAATAAAGATTTTCCTGTAAGATTTAGTCTGAGATGTAGTTGGAAAATTATTTTGACTGAAAACAAGAAGTTTCTTCTATTAATTAGTGTGTACTGTATGTGTGTGTGTTTATGTGTGTGTAGGTTTGGGGAAAAGAAGAGAACTTAAAGGACTTACTATCTGAAGTAGCTACTGGAAGCCTACAGGATGGACAGTCACCTGGAGTCTACCTGTGTGAGGACCCCATCTGTGGCATGCAGGTACACACACAAACACATGGAATCCTTCAACTGAGTGCACGCACAGCCTCACACCTCGTAATGATAAGACGTAGACCTTTGTGTTTTTTAGCCTTAGGCCGTTTCTGTTGTCTTCAGTAGGAGCAGAACTGCACAAGCACAGACAATCACCCAGATGAAATGTGAGAGCTTTAATATGCCGTTCTTCTAAAATAAGCACCTTTTAAACAGTAGGTTTAGAAATAGCTGACTCATTGATTCATCTTTTAAACTAAAAATAGAGAGTACTGACTTTGACTTGCCAATTCAGAATCAAAGAACAAGACACAAAGTAAGGAAGAAAAACAAAACATGTATTTTTGTCTGTTTGTCTTTTCTTTTTTAAATGTACCTTTAACTGATTAATGACATTATTGTGTTTTATATTTACTGAACAATCCGCTCTGAAGAGCATAACTGCAAGACCACACAGGACTGCTGCATCATTGCAATTAAAATTTCAGAGAGAACTTTTCTTAATAATTGAGATAGGAAATACAAGTGGCCATCAGGGTGCCCTGTGCACAGCCGAAACACGTTCTCAGGTGAGCGCGGTTGCAGGAACATACCACAGCCACAGAGCTTTGATTTATTTTTCATTGGAAATATCAATGTTTTGAATTCTAAGAAAAACAGACAGTGATATTATTATTATTATTATTATCATTATTATTATTATTATTATCATTATTATTATTATTATTATATTAGCAATCTCACAACAATGGAAGTTTAAATATTTAACATTGTAGTGTGTGGATGTAATGTGGATGCAAAAAACAAAACAAAACAAGATAACAGAGTGTGTGCGTGTGTGCGTGTGTGTGTGTGTGTGTGTGTGTGTGTGTGTGTGTGTGTTTTTTGTGTTTGGTGGGGTGCCTAGAGCTATATGTTTATAGGATTATAGGGTCTGATTCAAACACATCTGTGTAATCCTTAACTAATCTGACATAATCTCATCAGTAATGATATCCTGCAGAAACACACACACACACACACACACACACACACACACACACACACACACACACTGTCTCTCTCTTCCATCGACGCTCTATCTGTCTTGCATACCTGCAGACAAATTAGAAAATTCATTATCTCAATATGCCAGTCCTTCCAGTACATGCAGGGTCGTCATTGTGCACATTATTATCTGTGTTTGAACACTTCTTGGCAGGTAAACCGAGCCCCCCTCAGCTAAAGACTAAACTTCCTCTTCTCTGGCTCTTTGTCCATTTTTTTTAATGCCCATGAGGAACGTTTTCACATGTTTTTCTGTGTGCATGTTTTCCAGCTACAGAACCAGTCTGAACTACGAGCTCCGACCCCAGAGAAGGCAGCCTGGTTTCTGGACGCAGCCATCGCAGCTCGCCACAACAGCCAGCGGCTCAACACCTCAGAAGAAGAACACAGGAACTCACACATGCTGTTTACGTTACACATATACCAATATCGCATGGAAAAGACGGGCAAAGGAGGGAGTGAGTACTCTTTGTTCTTTCACTGGTATTGTCATTACCTTTATCAATCTATAATAATTACTGTAGTCATTGTTTACCTTTCATGAAGTAACACTAATAAGTTACACTTGCACTACTGTTGCTGATTGTTCACTATTAGCAATCCCGTTACCAAAAAACACAGTGTCAGCAGTGAGTCGTACAAATGTCAATCGTTGTAGGATGTATACAAACATGTTATGTTCTATCAAATATGATTTCACCACAGAAATAAACAATAATGATTGACTGATCAATTCATTACCTAAAGCCACCATGATGAATAATAAATAAGTTAAGCATGAGAATTGTTGACACATTTGTATGTGAACCTGTCAAACTGTTATATATAGACTCTGTGTTAACATTAATTTACATTTACATCACAAATGCACACATATCTACATACATTACTGGCTATAGGAGTTATTTTTTTGTGTTTGAGAGAAAGTGACAGATGAAGCTGAGCAAAGCATGACAGCTAATAATCACTTTTAGTGCTCAAAAGGCTGCATGCATATGTGAGAGAACAAAGCAGAAATGTTTGTGTGCATGTACACGAGCATTTAAAACACATATATCACATGGAGGCAGTGAAGATGCTTGTGAATGGCAAAAACAAGTAAAACGTGTTTTCACCAGGAGTTGTCCTCTTACTCGGCTACAGAATTCTATTAAGGAAAAAAAAAAATGGATTCTGAAGTCAAGCTTCAGTCTGTGAACATGTTAGTACTGATTCTTGTGAATAATTTTTGAAATATAAATATTTGAAAATATAAATAACTAAGGTGCACATTTAGTGGAATACATTCTTTTTGGTCTGTTCTCCTTAAAATATCACAACAACCTCTACATTGAGTGTAAAAGAGTGTAAAAGTCTAAAAATTAGACTTGCTAAGCTAAAATTAACTGGAATGTTTCATTTAATGTATTCTACTACATGTATTTACCCCTGTTTCTCTTACTTTCTTCTCTTCTTTCTTCTTCCACTTATTTTTTGACCTATTTTGTCAACTTCGTCAGTGTCAGGAGGGCGCAGTCGCCTCCACCTGCTGGACCTTGGCAGCTGTGATGTGAAAGTACTTGGGGGAGTAGGAGGAGGGAGTGGCGGGAAAGGCAGGGAAAACTCTTCACCCAGCTCGGCCCCTCTGTGCCTCTCTCTGTCTGCCCTCGGAAACGTGATCCTGGCCCTGGTCAACGGGAGCAAACACATCCCATACAAGTAAGGTGGTGTCTGCCAATGTGTGTGTTTGAGAGGAGAGGAGAGGAGAGGAGGGGAGGGGAGAGGAGAGGAGAGGAGAGGGGAGGGGAGGGGAGGGAGGAAAGGAGAGGAGAGGAGAGGAGAGGAGAGGAGAGGAGAGGAGAGGAGAGGAGAGGAGAGGAGAGGAGGGTAGGGGAGGGGAGAGGAGAAGAGGGGAGAGGAGGGGAGGAGAGGAGAGGAGAGGAGGGGAGGAGAAGAGAGCAGAGGTTCAGGTAGGAAGAGAAAAGAGGAGAGGAGTGAAGGATGACATGAGGAGGAAATAAGTCTGTTTTCTGAGTTTGAGAAGGAAATGGAGAAAAGACTGTGAGATCCCTCAAGTTGTTTTAGGTTTCAGGGACTTAATGCTATAAACAACAACAGCTGCTGTTACATATTCATCATTTTCACTTTGCTGCTTAACTGACTGGCAATGAGAGCAAAGAAGAGAAAGAGGAGAAAGAGGAGAGAGGGAGGGAAAGAGAGAGCGTGGCACACAGAGGGAGGGAGAGAGAGAAAATACAGGGGGCACTGTAGTAAGAGGTAAGCAGTAAGCGGGTAGTGAATGGCAGCACATGATAAAGAAAACATGGTAATTTCTTTAATAAAGTTAAGTAAGCCTATGCACTAATGAGCATGTACAGTTTTTTGAACAAACTGATATTGCCCCCATTTCACCTTTCTCTCTGTTTAATTGCTCTTCTCCTTCAGGGCTGTATCTCTGTGCTTCGCGTTGAGTTAGCGTAATTTAATCACCAGCTTTTGCATTTACATTCCAAAACAGCCTGCAAGCTATCACTGAAGCTGCATGCTACGTTCTGCTCAGTCTCATCTGGCATGGCTGTTGGGGATTTGGACTGGTTTAACAAAGATGCTGTGTTACTGCCACTTCTCTCAAACCAAAGACCAAGAAGAAGTCACAGAATCACTGAGCAGAGGTTACAGAGCACATTGAAGCAAACGTGACAATCTGTGGAGACGAGTGGGAGCTGCCACTGTGGGGCTGTAGTCAGTTAGACTGGCTAATAGCAATAAATGAGTTCGAAGTGGCTGTCGGTGTTTTGGAGCCTAAGCTGAATGATCAATATCCTTTGCTTGTAAGAAACAGAAGTAGTCATCATACTGTCAAAGGATTGAGTAGGAAACCATGAGAAACAAAATAAACAGCAGGTCCAGATATGGACAAAAAAAGTAGAGACCAGAGAGTCATGGTTATTAATATTAACTCAAAAAGCAAACATTCACCCCTTATATGGAATATACATGTCAAAATGTAAGCATCTGGAGATCACAAATCTTTCACAAAAATGAGGAATTGTTTGAATCTAGTTTGCATGCAAGAACTCTGTTTCATTAATTTCTTCCCACTTAAAGGCTCAACCGGTCTGTCAGTGCTTCATTACTTTTGGGATGTGTTCCAATCCTGCTCTTTAATCCCTGTCGCGTTTCAGTGCTGTTGCTAGGTAACAAGCGATTTTATGGCAGATTATGAGTAACACAATGGACATATGTAGCAACCAAGTTCACGAAAAATGTGCAGACAGTCGTCTGTCACCACCAAATCAACAACTTGGATCCAATCCTCTCGACATGATGCCAGACAGTGTTGCTGTACCCATGTTTCAGACACAACATGCTAATGTAGATTTAGAGGCTCTGCACACATTTACTCTTCAGGGACTCTGTTCAGCTCCTTGTCCAAAATTAGACCACTTGCCATCTGGTTTGCTGTATCGCTCTCCTGGCAAGGTCCCTCTTCAGTCATACAGCTCCCTGATCCCACTGCCACCTTCATTCCTGAACTGTCTGCAGCCTCTGTCAAAAGAGACAAGTCAGGGACAAATTTAGCTGTAATCTCCAATATGCCAAATTTCTTAATATTTGCAATGCAAGAGCAATCCTGGTAATGCCAAAAATTTGCAAACAAACTATTCCTTACCCCTGGTTTAAACGCTGTACACTTGTATCTGTGGCAGAATGTCCTCTCACACTGTATAACTGAATTGTTTATGACCCATGACTTAAACTCACGATGTTCAACCGGATTGAGTTCACACTGTACAAGGGCAATCAGGACTATCAATCACTCTCTTCACACACACACACACTCTTCATCGTTAAAAACACAAGTAACTAAATCATAACATATAAAACCTGTCAGCTGGTGATCTGCAGACATTTCCTGCCAATGTTTCTAACATGACCCAAGGGAGAAGACAGACTAAACAGGCATAGTTGCTGTTGCTATGGTAATTTTGGACACTGCCTGTCAATTTGTCATGGAATCGCTGCGCAGTCGTACATCACAAATATCAAACATGCCAGAAAATCAGCCGACCGGCCGGGAGCAGCTGATCGGGCTGTGATCAGCCGTTGTGCCTCAGAGTACTCTTTACGACCGACCAAGCACAATCGACTGAAATTCGGTCCGACTTCAAAACCAGATGTACGATTTAAAAACTGTCCTGAAACCGTACAGTGTATACCCGGCCTTTAGTAATGTGGCTTCTTGTTTCTCTTAATGATAGTGATATAGGAATTCAAATGTGCAAAAATGACAGGCTAGTTTTAATCATAAAGAGCGTCATATTAACCTTTGTAGCTCTTCCTAGAAAAAAAATCTAATGAATCTAGCACAGTCTGAATTAACATGCAAATGAATACTTCATGACTCATGCATTTACCTACTTTAATCTCAGGCAGAGATATTCAGAGATAGAGAGAGACTGAGGCAGAGAGGAAAGGGTTTGTTAAAGCCTGAGGCGGCGCACAGAGAGAGAAGAAATGAGAGGAGAACAGTACAGCATCGACAAGAAGGAGGAGGTCAAGATAGAAGTGTGTGCATACTGTGCGTGTGTGCATGGGAATGTACACATATGTGTGTGTGAGACAAGCCTGCAGGCTGTGTTTTTAGAAAAGGGGGACAGCAGCGTGAGGCATCGGGCCACAGAGGAGCTTTACTCACTGTCAGCCTGCAGGCCTTAACACACACATATATACATATATACACACACACACACACACACACACACACACACACACACACACACACACACACACACACACACACACAGGCTGTGAATGATTGCAGCGGCCCACCCAGGAGAAAGTCTTTTCTTAAACACACAGCCTACTTTAACTCTCCCATCTGCTATTATAATCTCTGTGAGATGTAGACCATCTCCCAATATTAGACTACATAATATTGAGAGAGCTTCTTTTAAAACTTTGTTAGCTTTAGCCCGGAGTACAAACCTTTCATGTGTTATAAAAGCACTTATTTATAAACATAATCAATAATTACAATTAACTTTGCTTTAGCTTCTTAATATTAATATGTAACACCATTTGCTCCAACTTGTGGAAATTGTTGAGCGCCAAGGATGAGCTATGAATAAGCCTTTGTCAAATTTGAGACGTGTGGGCGTCTGCTGGAAAATCCACCACTTTTTGTCACACTTTTGAGTGACTATGTGCATTTACAGCGGGTCTTAAGCGCTCACATCTCGCTGTATGTGTGTTACCAGGGAAAGCAAGCTGACCATGTTGCTAAGGGAGTCGCTAGGCAACATGAACTGCCGGACCACCATGATTGCTCACATCTCCGCCTCACCCAGAGATTTCTCAGAAACGCTCTCCACCATCCAGATCGCTTCCCGAGTGCTCCGCATGAAAAAGAAGAAAACTAAAGTGACCGTGGTGAGTTTGAATTAAACCATGATGCTTGATTAAAATGTGATCTGATAACTCTCAAACTTTAGGTACATTAAGTTCAGATAAAGATAATGAAAACTACTGGTAAGATTTATAACTGACTTTTAATTAGTGTCCAAATCTTGAAACACATTCATCCTGCACATTTGCTGGACATTGCTCTGCATAATGTTTCATTTGTGTAAGTCATGGGAAAATCTTAGTTTTGTTTAACTTACTGCAGAAAACTAGAAATAATGAAAAGATTGTGCTCCAAACATTATACATCTATTGCCTCCACTCCGTTTCAATCACCACATGAGCCTGAGGTGCTGCTAACACTACCACCTTTCACTTCTCATGCTCACTTCTTTAAAAAAGGAGGAAAAGGGGTGATGTCTTAAGAGCTATAAATATAAATCTCCAACTGGAGAGAGATGTAGTCATGAGAAACCTCCAATGCGGGTCTGTAATAGAAAAAGTCTAAACTAAATTAAATTACAGTTCTTATCTCCAAACTGTTTTGTAACATGGCTCAGGTGCATGATCCTTATAGATGTGTGTGATTTTCTCACTCTTCCCTCTCTCTCCTGCCTCTAACTGTCAATTAAATTATAAAAAAAAAAAAAATCTCTCTCTGCATTTTCTCTCTCACCGCCCAACTCTGCCTCATCCTCGTCTGTCTCTTCCTTTCCTCAGCAATACACCTCCAGCTCATCTGGAGGAGAGAGCTCCTGCGAGGAGGGTCGCATGCGGCGCCCTACCCATCTGCGACCTTTCCATCACCGTGGCGATGCTGACTCCGACCTTCAATTGTTAAGGCTGTCCAGCGACCCTGACGAATACTCGAGCAGCGAGCAGTCGTGTGACACGGTTATCTACGTGGGCCCAAACGGGGCTGCGGTGTCAGATAGAGAACTGACGGACAATGAGGGACCGCCGGAGTTCGTACCCATCATTCCTGCTCTGCTCAGAGGCAAAACATCAGAGCAGCATCAAGCTCAAAGTCAGGCAGGCGGATCACAGAACAAGGTCATTTAAAAAGATTCAAACAATCAGCAGGGATAAGATGGAGACTTGTACTACATGAGATGTCTTCTCACTGCCATCTGATATTTGTTCTTACAGGTGCAGTCTCAGCCTGAGGAGCAGCCAAGTGCCCCTACTCAGCCCCTCCCTCAGCCTGCTCAGTCATTGCTCGGACAGCCACTGCTCGGACAGCCATTGGCCCCCGTCCCAGAGGAAGCGGCTGAGTGCCTCAAGTGCAACACCTTTGCTGAGCTGCAGGAGAGACTGGACTGCATCGATGGCAGCGAGGAGGTGACAAGAGTTTATCATATAAAGGAAAACACTATTTACAATTAAAAGAAATGTTTGCGCAGCAACTTGTTCTTCAGCTTTTTATGTTGTGTGCAGCTGAGATTATTATTTATTCTCATCCAACACCACTAATCTTCTCTTGAATAACTCTTTGCTTTTATTATAAAATAAAGGGACATATGTGGAGTATTAACTATAGAGATCCAATCACACCATCCATGGCATTCCCATATGAAAAACAGAGATTCATCATCATCTGTCTTCTTTTTCAGGTGGCGAAATTCCCCTTTGAAGAGGTTCCAGCAAACAAACAAGGTGCCAAACAAGACCAGTGTCCTTCTTCACCTGTCCCAAACTCTTCTCCCTCTGCTCCCAGCTCTGCTTCGGCATTGGATAAAGAAACCATCACAGGTACGTTAGTGACTTCATAAGCTGTAAATGACTTGTTTCCTTCATTTTAAAAAAAATGGGGAAAAAGTTTCAGAACGGGCGCTCAGTGGCTCTATACACTGTCCTATCTCTCCATTAAAGGCACAAAAGGCCCAAAAATAAACGTTTTAAAAAAAACAAAAAGAATCAGAACAAAAACTTATTTTTAAGACTTCATTTGACCAGTTTTACAGTTGTAGTTCTGTATTTCAACATCTGATCAAGTTGTTTACTACAGTTGTTGCAAACAATGTATGTCCGATGTCGAACATCCCACAGGCTCTGCAGGTTGTGTAGGAAGTGCAGTGCAGTCGTCCAGGAGGACCAATGACCAGCAACTTCAAGAGATCAACGAGGTGGTGGAGGAGGCTGAGCTGGCAGGGACCATGATCCACAACCTGACTCAGAGTTCTGGTTCCACTATAGTCACTAGTACAAGGAGCATCACAGGAAGTAACTGCATCACCTCCAACGCACTGCACAGGGCAAAGAGCTCAAATCTGCATGACAGGCAAGGCTGCACTTTGGGTTTGATTTAGGGGCAGTACTTTGCTATTAGTCATTTGAGTATATTCGACTTGATTTGATGTTATGTGACCTTTATTGTCCGTCTGAACAGCCCTGAGAGTCTGAATGCGTGCAGCAACACTGATGGGAAGGCACGCCCACTAGGATCACCTCGCCTCGGCATCGCCAGTTTGACAAAAACCTCAGACTACAGGTAAAGCTTTAACAAAATGTAAAAAAAGAAATTTCTTGCTAATCATCCAATATTACTCTAGGAATTTGTAAAATGTGTAGATTAGGTATAGCAGCTTAATGTTAGACCCTTGTATTCCTCCTCAGGCCTCCATCCTCTCCGTCCCAGCGGTGTAAAGTTTACACACAAAAAGGTGTGATGCCGGCAACACCCCCTCTGTCCTCGCACACTCTGGCTCAGGAAGGCCAGCAGATCACAGAGGCGCTGACATCAGACAGTATGTATCCTACAGCATGTTTATGATTTAAAAATATGCTTTTAATTCATGTTTGATAGTTATGTTGATAAATGTAACTCTTAACTACCCACTTAAAATATGAAGCTTGTTCTCATTTTGAAACTTAAATCATGGCGCAAATAGATTTGTACTGCAATGAGTCCATCCCATCCATAGTTAATTGAGTTGATTGCTTAATTAATATGATGAGCCAAGTAGCTCATCATATTAATCCAAAATCCAAATAACAGAATATATGCAAATCTAAATAACACAAGATATGCAAATATAGTATGATATGCAAAAAAAATATGTATTTGTGATTGTGCAGACAGTTTGGCTGCAGACAGCGGTCGGTCCTCCACTGAGTCTGTGCTGTCCAGGACTTCTCCTGTGGGCATGAGCCCACAAATCAAAGAGCCGACTCCATCTATGTCTGCCAGCCTGGGCTCAGCAGAGACTCTCTGTGACGATGATGTCCCCCCCATTCCATTGGATACACACAGGGATGGTGAGTTTGCAGAAAAACACAACTATTTTTGCACAAGGCAAATTAAGTGATATGAGTCATGTGCAAAAAATATGTAGACAAATAAATACTGAACAAAAATGGACAGGAATAGAACAACTCACACTCTGCTTCCCTGCAGCCTGCGGGCCGGCTGTAGCTGTAGCTACAGTTGGACCTCTCTCACATGTGGAGGATGAGCTGGTTTACACTGTGGCCTCTGGAGGTGAGGAGAACCTCAGCATAACAGCTCTCATGGAGTCTCAGGGTCTGACCTGTGGTCCAATGAGCATTGTCAGCTTCAACAGCAACTGCTGCTCTGTCACAGACCTGGCCTCAGGCTCCGAGGCTGTCTGCATCATCAGTGGGGCTGCAGAGGACGGAGCTGTGAGGGATTATCACATGCCTGCAGGTCCTGTGACAACCTCAGGGGTTACAGAGGTTGTTGCCATGGCAGAGGTTAGTGAGGAGCTTTTAATGAAAGCATAAGAACTGAATGCATGTCTGAACACTGATGGGAAAATCTGTCTCATAATACCCATTGTCTGATTGGCTTATTGACGCAGTAAGTTCATTACAGTGGATTATAAACCTAATAATCCTTTTTTTTCCGTTTAATGTTTCACATAATCAGAGTGGATACAATTATATCACATTCAGTGTGCTGTGTTGAAGAATTGTAATATAGGAAATATGAAATAATTGGGAATGCTGTTGTACTGAATATCAGAACAGCTGTGATACGGTTGGGTTTTGAAAATGATCACTGCACTAAAATTCTCTAACATGCTGTACAATAGACCTCAAGTCTTCTATTGATTAAATACAATAGTTCTGTAAGCAGCATATATAATGTTCAACAACAGATTTTTATTATTTGTTTATTTTATCTTTCATTTGGCTCCACCAACACAACTACTTCTGCAGTATTACTGGCACACCTAAACGGATTGTCTCCTGTTGTAGGTGGCGATGGCTAAGCTGCGAATAGAAGGTGAGGCCCTAGCATCAGTGATGTCCGGCTGTGGCTCACCCATCTCTTCCTGGATGAGTGATCTGAGCATGTGCAGTGAAGGCGACCAGTCTCTACACAGCTTCAGTCAGTCTCAGAGCCAGCAAGGGGAGGCCCTTGCTGAACCTGAACCCAACCTTTCGTTCGGGGTGGAGGGGCTTGGACTTTATGACGGCTGTGGCAGCCCAAGGAGAGGAAGTGTGGAAGGAGAGGTGGTGCTGTCAGAAACCGGAAGTGACAAAGGAACTCCAACCAAAGACAGGCTGAGGAAAATGCCTCCATCCATGGCTAAGACTAACATCCAGATTCTAACAGGACCTGGTAACCTGTCTCCCTTCAAAACCACCATCAGTGTGCACCCATGTGTGGTGGTCAAACCCATGCTTATACAGGAACCAACCAGCCTCTCTTCTCCCACAAAGACCAGCTTAATAAAAGACCATGGCAAATTTAACACAACACATTTAGCTTCTATTTCCAGTGAGATGAGCTTTGAAGACCCCTGGTTGAAGCGTGGTGGGGAGGAGGTCAAGTCTAAGGAGTTTGTGTGTGAGGTGAAGCCCGGGAAGAGGGAGTCGGAGCAGCCAAAGAGCCAGAATGGAGGTGTGATGGGGGACCAGCGGAGCTTCTGCAGAGAAGGTGAGCGGGGTCAGAATCAGATAATATATCCAGCTGGAACGAAAGATCTACCCAGGCAAATTTGCACAAACTCATAACCACTTCATTTATTTTTACTGGTCATGCTAGTAATATATATTTGACTTGCTACACACAAGGCCGCTTCAAATTCCATTTTAAAATGTTTCTTTATGGCCAACAAAGTTTTTCAATTCCATATGAAGACTCAAGGAATAAATATTTGTTCAATTATTTTTGTGAAATAACAAAGTTTTCAGGGGTTTTTTTTCAATTCAAAGTGTTTTGTATTTTAGTATAACTACTATAATATACTATGTTTTTCTTATTTTCTATGGTTCCTTCATCAGGTGGGGATCACGGCAGCTCCAGTTCAGGGGGGGAGGTTGTGTCGTCTCCAGATTCCTTTAAGCGAGTAGTAGACGGCTGTGAGATGGTGGCTGTTGTTGCCCAGGGAGACTGCCTGACTAGTATCTACAGCCCAGATATCCATCGCACTGCCAGTCTACCCCGCGGCTGGCACCGTATCAACCGCCACGACGGCTTAGACAATGGAAATGAGTACCGTAATCTTGGCGTCACAACTTCAACTCCCTGCAGTCCCCGCGCCACACTCGATCGCCGCGGATCAACAGGCAAACAGGGCTTCTTCTCCAACAAGAAGGGGGGAATCCCACCTCTGCCGCCCGTACGGAAGTCCAGCCTGGACCAGAGAAACAGGGCAGCCAGCCCTCTCCACCAGCTCAACCACGGAGTATCATCACTGAGCTCAACAGATGATGCTGGGGTGTCTGGATGTGGCCCCGCAGGTGTCACCAGACAACAAGGCTCCAACATTGACAGCAGCAGACTTTTCAGCGCCAAGTTGGAACAGCTTGCAAACAGGACCAACTCTCTGGGTCGGGTCCACAACTCCAACAGCGGTTCCCACCACTATGACTGCTTTTCTCTGGAGAGGGGGGGCAGCCTGAGAGGAGGAGGTGGAGGAGGAGTGAGGGGGGACAGCACTATGCCTCGTACAGGGCGCAGCCTGACACGTGCTGGATCAGTCTCTTCTCCTACTGGAAACCCCAGCAGCCCCACTTTAAGTGCCAGTCCTGGTCCAAGCAGTGCTCCACAGTCACCCGCCAAAACCAGCAGCCAGTCAAAAATTTCAGCAGTCAGTAAGCTGCTGATGACCAGCAGCCCCAAAGCCAGGAGCCTGTCTACCTCCAGCACCAAGACCCTCAGCTTCTCCACTAAGTCTTTGAGCCAAGCTGCCAGCCGCAGCTCCAGCCTCCCTCCAAATGGAAAGGTAGGAATTCCCTACTGTTATTAAACACACTTTTAACACCTGGAAGATGCATGTCTTCCCTCATCAGATTTAATTTAAACCAGTATCAAACCTTCCTTTGTGTTTTACACAAGAACAAACAAATCAATTTATTATTAAATGCAAGACACTCAAGCTGTCATGCCCTCCTTTTTTCCTTACATCAACCCTAACCTTGACTGTTTCCTCAGCCCCAGAGTTCAGTCCAGGGCCCGGTGCAGCAGCAGCAGCAGCAGCAGCAGCAGGGACCCGCCCCGGGATCCTGGTCTACCCAGTCTTTAAGCCGCAGTCGAGGGGGAAGCCTGGCTGCCAAGTTGCCTCTCAGGGCTGTAAACGGTCGGATCTCAGAGCTCCTCCAGGGAAGTGCAGGCCCCCGTTCCAGGAGTCATGCCCAAGGAGGAGGCACGGATCCAGGAGAGGAAAGAGGAACTGGAGGAGCAAGGTCAGTCAGTTAGACTTTGTTTGGTTTTAAAGTTCAGGCATATATTTGAATGTCCTAAACAAGATATTCACACAAGTGCAAGCCTCATAGAGCCTTTCATATGAATGTACTTAATTACACAATGATAAGTATGATCAGCAACCAGGATTCTGAGTGGTAGACACCATTCATTTGTTATGTAATAAAACCAATAATATCTAAGCCAGCAACACTATTTGTGATGTTTGGGAATCCTGTTGGCGTAAAATTCAAACTGTAAAGTCAGCAGTTTTTCCTCATCAATTATGTCAGAATAGAGAAATTACATTAAAACATACTTGAAAAATAATCTGTTTATTATGGTTTAAACTTTTTTAAACTATTTCCCTGCTCTCAGTGGAGGGGGAGCAGCACCAGGAAGTGGAGGTGGAGGAAGTCAGGTGGAGGAGAGAGCAACAGTGGTCCAAACGCTTCCCTCTCCCTACAGCAAGATCACAGCTCCCAGAAAACCACACCGCTGCAGCAGCGGACATGCCAGTGACAACAGGTAAAACCTCAAGTTTACTGGGAAATAAAAAAGTTGAATATATATATACGTATATAAATGTTTTGCCTTCAACTCTGAATCAACATTGCCTCTAACAGCAGCGTACTGAGTGGCGAGCTCCCCCCTGCCATGGGAAAAACAGCCTTGTTTTACCACAGTGGAGGCAGCAGCGGCTATGAGAGCATGCTGAGAGACAGCAGCGAGAACACAGGAAGTACCTCCTCCGCTCAGGACTCCCTCAGTGAGCACAGCTCAGCCACCACCTCCTCCAGACGGAGCTCCAAGAGCAGCAAGAAGAGCAGGAGCAACACAGGTCCTCATTTTTTACACATTTAAGCTATTCCTGAAATGAATTGAGTATGAAGGAGGGAGAATGGGGGTCAGCTGTGGCTCAGGAGGTAAAGCTGGTTGACCATCACGTTGTGGTTTTTACTCTCCACTTGTTAAAGTGCCCTTAGGGAAGCAATTCTACCTAAAGTTACTCCTTTCACTGAGGTATAAAACATTTACCGTTTTACTGTTTATCGTGGGAAGTTTGAGTTTTGAGCAAACAGTTTGGGAACATTGCTGTTAACTTCATCGTTTACAACAATGAGGCACAAGATCAAAATAGAGAGTTTCATTACATTTGCCAAAGAGCTTTGGCAAATAAAATCATCCAGCTTCGCTGAAGAAACCCCAGATTGATTCTGTAAAAATGGTTCTTAAATGTTTTAGCTATGACAACCAGGTCATAAGGAGAAAGCTATGAGTGTGGTCTAAATTCAATAATGTAAAAGTCAGAAACAGCAAACACCACTCTACAACCTCAGTCAAACCTGATAACATATTATCAGAAGATGCCCAACCCTTAAAAAAAAGAAAGAAACAGCTAAGAAAGTAATACCAAACTGAAAGAGCTCTATGAGGAGAATGTTTTGGTGAAAAGGCAAAGAAAAGGTAAGGGCATAGTGAATAAAAGCTGTGGTTGCAGAAGGAGCCAGGTGAGTAAGGTGACCCTGACCACTCGTGTGAAATGGTTAAAGGAATCTGCTGGTGTGGCTGTAATGAATATATATTCACCAGCACACCACACAGAGCGGCTGCTAATGTGCTCGCCAAATTGCACTCTGCTGGTTTTCCATGAGGATGGATATGTGCATAAAATCAGATTGGACAGAGTCGGCTCTTCCTGGTGTGTTTGAATTGGATTAACCTTATGTGCAGGGTGCATGCCTGACCCCACCATGACTTGTGGATGTGCTTTTATTTAGCTTTAACCACAACTGATTCAGTGCTTCAATGAGATAATAGAATCTGTTGTAAAAGTTTTGAATGTTCAAGAAAAATGGAACAATTCATTCCCAAGTCGGGCACAGAGAGTACAAAATATGTGCATAAGACTGTGGAGACAGAAATGTCAATCACATCTCCAATGAGTCTCTCTTTGCACTTGATCTCCATTTGATTACATTCCCTATCTTTCCTCATTTTTTCTTCCATGTCTCTACCTCTGCTTTTTTTTTTTATCTTTTCGTCTCATGCATTATCCAACTCATTCGTCAAACTCTGTCCCCTGACACCCTCTCCTCCCTGCAGACCCTCATTCTTTCTCCATCTACTTGTATTCCTCATTCTCCATAATGAAATACAAATGTCTCTGCTTGGCCTCTCAGTGCCACATTGAGACCAAAAGACAGCTGCAACCTTATTAAAATCCCCAGTTTCTCTCTGCACACCTTATCTCACACTTCCTGGTGAATCTGATAACTCTCAGTGCTGTCCTCATGGCTGGCAATTTCAATGCATTGCACGTGTGCGTGTACAGTCTGAGTGTGTGTGATCACTCTAGCATGGTGGGCAGATTAGAGAGTGACCCACCGCTCCTATCTATGAGCTTCATGAACAGAGATGAAACTGTATATCTGGCTTCACACTCCATTATCTGTTTCTCCCTCTATTTCCTCTTTTTCAATCAGTCAATACTTTTCTTTTATCCTTCCTTTCTGCCCCACGCTTTAGTGTTTCATCCGTCTCATCTCTCTCCGTTCACTCCCATCATCTCTTTTCTTGCTTCTTCTACTCTGCTTCTTCTTACCCATGCGCTATCTTTCCACTTTCCTGTTTAAGATACAAATTCTGAGGAAAAACACATTTTATAGGGTGAACAAGTAAACAACCATAGTGACATTAAGTTTGACTGGAACTATAGTAGCCTATGGTTCTGATTCATACAGTAACGTGTGCAGCTGAATTTTAATTTTTTTTCTGTTATCAACTTTTCTTTTACAATCTTTTTTATATTGTGTTTATTCATGTTAAAATTATAGGCTGTTTAATTATAGACGTAATCTCAGTGACACCATCCATTGGTTTCTGAAGCGGCGTATTGAAGCCCAACAATGGCAGTTGCCATATCGGAGATGCTATATCCGTCTACCTTTTACCAAAACTCTTAGCCTCATTTGAAGAGTTGGATGAGGGGATCAGTAGCACTCTAATATCTGTTGACCATAGAGCTACAGGGAGAGTAGCTAGGCTTAGCATGTTGTGGTGACAAAAAAGCTAGCTTTACTCTTTAACCAGAGTTGACAACATTTTCCTACCTTCACCTCTTGATTGCACATCTATATTTTGTTTAAATCCATACAAAAAAAATAAAAACAGGTCAACTTGTATTAGGTGTATTTTTATATAGTTGCTGTGAGGTTACCATGTAACCTGTAATCTTCTTGTAAGGCTAAGCTAACTAGCTGCTGGCTTTGGAATTATAAAGGGCCTTTAAAAATCCCCAACAGTTAATTTAATAGTAACAAAAAGATAAACCGTATTGGGCTTATTTAGCCTACAGATAGCCTTAACAAACTTTTCTTTCTGTAACATTTGAGGGACAGAATATTCTTGGTTATTCTTCATTATGGTAGTTTTGAAGGAACTTAGAGAACATATCATGTTGTATCTGGGCTTTGGTCCACATGGATCATTCAGAAGACTATAGACTATGGGCTAGAAAGAGGCATACTATTTAGATAAGGAAAAATGGGTCAGAATGGATTCTAAATGGGCTACATTCAAACATTATGAACTCGCTATTGAGCCCAGCAAGGGCCCTCCATCAACCCTTGTAGCCTGAAACATGTGGGGTTTCCATGGAAACAGAGGACAAAATTGGCTGTGTCCCAGTTGGGTATCCCACTTTTGCCCCACATGGGTATGCTGGCTTTGATAGAGTTACCATTTAAATATGACTTACAAAAAAGAAACCGCTCCACACAATGCGTCACTTTTTCTGTAAAAGTTAAACAAAAAAACTTTTGGGGTTGTTTTACAGGTAACATTAAAGCCACCTCAGAGTAAAATGTGGATAACAACATGGATAATTTATGCTATTTCATAAAACAGAGACTGCGTTGGTGTGTTAAATACTTTTCTAACTCCATCTCCTTTCATTTTTCAGGCCTACAGCGTCGCCGTCTGATCCCAGCACTGACCTTGGACTCTTCATCCTCCTCACCTTCTCACCGTTCCTCCAAACAGACCATCACGTCCTCTTCTTCCTCCTCCTCCAGCCCAGGTGCATGCTGGGTAGATGGCCCACTGGGGCCGCCAACTCCTTCAAGTCTCCGTGCTGCAACTGCAACGACAGAAACCTTTGAGATTAAGGTGTACGAGATAGACGACGTCGAAAGAATGCAGAAGAGAAGAGACAAAGGCGGGAGTAAGGTGAGAGAGATGGGCTAAATAACGCAAGAAGGAGTTTACACTAAAAAAGAGGGAGAAAGAGAACGAGAGCGATATAGACAGTATCAGGAAACATAAGGGGCTGCAAGAGAGAAGGAAAGCGTTAAAGAAATGAGAAAGTATGAGGAGAATATACTGTTTGGTGGTGGAGTGAGGGATGTGGGGAGAGAATTAAAAAAAAGGTGGAGAGCCAAAGAGCAGAAAAAGAGGCCCAGAGGGCAGGAGGTATATTGCACTTGATGTCAAGGAAATTGATATGATGAACAGTAGATGTGGGACACATTAAAAAGCAATATGTGTTCGGTTGGACATTGCTTCTGGAGGCAAATACAAGTAGGAGGAAGGTGGATAAGAAAATAGAAATATAGGGCTATTTCTACAGCTTCTCTTTGTGGCAATAAGATTAAAAAAAAGATATAACAATAAGGTTTTTTTAAAACTTGGAGAATCAACATTAACGCTGATTATTTCTACATAACATTTTCCTGTGTTTTTACTTAAAAGTATCACTTTAAATATGATTACAAATGCTTGCAGTGTTAGCAGAATACAGACTACAGAGTGCTACTGTGACACTCGTGAAATTGTTGCAAATGAATGCTTGGTGCAGGTTTGAGTTTTTCTTCTTTATGTATTCAGTGGAGGGAGCATGGTGAGCTTTAGGGGAAAGGGTTCGGAGAGGAAACCATGAAATATAGATTTTCCCTGCAGCGGCCTTAAGAAAGCCACTTAACCCCCGACTGCTCCAGTGAAGCCTCTTGCTGTCCAACAGCACTCGACTGCGGTCATACTGAGAGTCGATGAGGTGCAAATGTGTGTAACTGTGTGAATGCTAAGCAGGCTGCTGCAGAAAGAGAGCCACACATGTTTCACAACACCCTCTGGATTAATGAAGGTGAACCATGTCTGTATGTCCCATGTGTGACAGGAGGTGGTGTATGTCAGCGCCAAGCTCCGTGTGCTGGAAAACCGTCAGCAGAGGATCAGCGAAGTGCGAGCAAAGTACCAGTGTCTGAAGAAGGAGCTGGAGCAGACCAAACAGTACCTGATGCTTGAGCCACACAAGTGGACCACTGAATGTAAGCAGGACCTTGACACATCAGAAAGTGTGTGTGAGTGTGTGTGTTAGATAGAGAGGGCCACTCTGGCGCAGTAATTGTGGGATGTTTGTTCTTTATATTTCAAAGATTGACTGAAAAGCAAGAAATTATCAAAAACAATGATATCAAGCTTATTTGTTTCTGATCATCTTGTCAGATATCATAAGTGTGTTCCTTTTAAATTGTATATTATTACAATTACAATTTAATTTAGTTTGTTCCTCTGCAAAGATAATACTATAAATGCATCAGTCTTTCACGGTAACTCAGATTATTTTATGACTTACATAAATGTAGCGCAATATGTGTATTTAAAACAGAGTTTACTGTTTTACACATAATTGTAGGAACCACATTTGTTGGGCACTATTTCCAACTGTGATAATAATAATAATAATAATAATAATAATGTGATCAACTTAAAGAAGATGTTTCAGTGAGTAGTTTTAGGCTGCAGGATGTGAGATGAAATAAAGCTATGGTGCTGATGCTCACAGTTTAAGAGAGTTTTGATAGCAATAGAGCTCATTGGTACAAAAGGCTTTGGCCTTCAATATGAAGACATTTAACCAATGAATCATTGGCTTTGATTTTTACATGGAATTTATTGACAGTAAATGAACAATACAGAACATCACTGGACTCATCCTTTAAAATAACATAAATATGTAAATTCCAGGTAAAAACAGAGTTTTAGGACGTGGTGTCATATAAATGTTCTGTACCTGTCTGTCCATGTCCAGTTGATCTACAGCAGGTCTATGAAGTGGACTCTATGGAGTATTTGGAGGCTCTGGAGACGGTGACAGACAAACTGGAAACCAGAGTCAACTTCTGCAAAGCTCACCTCATGATGATCACCTGCTTCGACGTGTCCTCCAGACATCGGTAGAAGATGAGGGGACGGAGTGATGGAGGACAGAGAGATGTCGATTGGATGTCGACATTGTAACACTTTCCCCCCCTTTGTATTCCAACACCTTTCCAAAATATCCTCTAAAAGACACATCTCATTGGACGAATGAATAGTTGGAAGAAGGGACAAAAGGATGGAGTGACCAGTTGATCCTGCATGTCATCCTGATGTTTCCTTCAAGTGTAAGTAGACCGAGGGACAGACGGAGAGATGGAGGTACATGAAGGGAGATATATAACAGATGATACTTCAGATTTTTTGTAGTAAACAACCTCAGAGACAGACAGTGAAGAACATCTTATGGACGAGTTACTTTGATTATTGATAAACATGGCTGTCCAGAGGGACAGACAGATGGTTCTGCTTCTGTAAACAAACTTCAGAAGTGAACAGAGAAGGGATTCATTAGACTGATGAGACACCCTGAAGACTGAGCCGAACATTTAGGAATGTATGGAGAGGAAAGGAGCTGAGCAGGAAAGAAAAACTGCCATTTTTAAAAAAAAAAGAAGAAAAACTGATAAAGAAGAGGTGAAGATGAGGAGAGGAACAACTTCTCTCTCCTCCGGGAATTTACAAGAGTACTTTTTGGAGTTTCAAAGTTGAGAGTTATTGCCTGTAAAGACAAAGTGCTGACTACACAACGGCCTGGTATTGTTGGCAGTTGATAAAAGAGACGGACCAAGGGGAAGACTGGAGGACAAAGAAATATGATTTAAGATAAGTGCCTTGTGAACATCTCAACAATACCCAGAGCAGTTCCCTTCTCTCTGAAAATGAGTACATGCAGTAAGTACGGTGCTAGCATAGAAGAAATAACCACAATTGTTCAGTGTCATTGGGAAATCTTTGAGCTTATAGCCATTTCTAAATGTGATGTTTAATTGTGGGTCCATGTTTTGCTATATCATAGACTAACAAATACTGAGAGTTAGAATGCTCTCTGGTCCAGTGATGAGGGTGGAGATTCAATTTGAACTTAATCCCTGACTGAAAGGCCTGAACAAGACCCGCACACCAAATCCTCTTTCAAACTAATGCAAGGACCTAAAGTTGAATACGATCATCTTTTGCCCAAGATGTGTGTTTAACAAAGAATAAAACAATTACGCTAGTTTATTGTGGTGTTTTTTCCCCCTACGTGGCTTCTAATATTTGATCCTCTGGGGAATAACTACGGGGGTCATTTCCCCCTGATACTGATGTGATGGCTTTTTCATGTTCACAAAGCAATGAGACATCTGAGTCATATATCAGTGAAAAAGTGTTTTTTTCTCTGATCCAGCGTGAAGTCCATCCATCGATTGACTGCCCGTCAGACTGACTATCTGTTGTTTGTATCTGTGTTGTTCTGCTCTATTCTAAAAGAAGCTGAATGATTTGTCAACGTGTGTGTTTTATAATAAAGTATCATTTTTTATGTGAGTGCAATGGGACCATGTAGAGACTGAATGATGGCGCGATATTTAAGAGTAAAGAGGACAAAGGTGCAGTATTGGTCTATTGATATACAGTTGTTTTACTTTAAGGCCTGTATATTAGAAACAAAGTAGAGAATTAAGACTGAATTTCTGGCTGTGGACATCAATTGTGGTTAAAAATAAGCTGTATAAAAAGTTCCAGTATTGTTCTCTATTTAAAAAAAACAGAAAATTAAAAGATACGACTAAAAATATGTATAAAAGAGAAACGGAAGAGCGCTGATGAAAGAAAAGGATGATGACCAAATTAGACGATCTCTGCCTGGTTCCATTTTTTGGGGGGAAGGACAGCAACTATTACGATTTGTTGATATTATTATCTATGGTGCTTGAGATGTTTAAGATCTAAATGTTTGTACAAATATATAAATATATGAAAGAGCCTGTTTCCCTCTAAAAGACAGAACAATACCTTCAGAATGCTTCTTCTTCTTCATCATCGTCGTCATCACGTTTGTTTTAAACGTCATCACTGCCCTCTTTTCTTAATGCCTTTTAACCCAGCAAGCAGAGAGCATTCTGGGAGATTGTGTAGGTTAAAAAGGAGGAATAGGCACTGACAGACTTCATAGGAATGGAAATACTAAATACTGGTATGAGTTGTCAAAAGCATCTTGATCCTTATAAAAAACAAACTTGTCATTTCTTGTACACTACACTGACTTAGAAATAGGAATGACTTCATGTGTTTGGATCATCTCTCTGCTGTGTACAGAGGTATCAGTCATCTATCATCAGTGACAGCTACGGGATGATCCGGTGGGAAAGCTTAGATGCTTTTGACAGACTGGACCCATGAAGCGTTTCCACAGGAGGGGAGGAGGTAGCCGCACCGCTTCTCTAATGGTCTCCGTTCACCGTGCCAGTCATGAATGAAGGTTTATTTATTTGAGCTCAGGAGAGCAGAGTCGCTTAGTAATGTCCTTATTTATTTACACCTTATGATCTTAAGAGTTACTATGCATTTAAGTGAAAAAAAAGTGACTGTACAGCTCATGTCATATATAAATATATATACTGTACACATATCATATTTACGCTCATTTTTATTTTATATATTTTCTCTTGGTTTCGTTTGCTCCTGTTGTTCCTGTTGGAGATTGTCAAGGGTTTGGGTTTCGTAAAACATTAACACCTAGGTTAGTTACCAGCACTACAGCTAAATACTGACCTTACAGAGGACTTTTCAAGTGACACTGTCAAGTATTTATTCTGCAGTATTATCTCCAGGCTTTATGAAGTATCGGATGTTTTGGGAACCCAAACCTCAGGATGAGCTAAAAGTTTGTGTCCAGATTTGAGATGCTATGTGTGAGGTTTTTGTCCCCTGATGTGTCACTGCCAAATTGACTGTGGTAGCACTTTATGATTCTAGTACTAGTAAGTGACAAAAACATGACATTTTCTTGACCCAAATTGTTTATGCTGATCAAATGCTCTATATAGGGCAAAGACTATTTTACAGGTAAAGTGGCTCCTCTTATTAGAGACAAAAGTGGTCATCCTTCACCGAATGGTGTTTGTTGTACCAATATACAAAAAAAACTCTGATTAAATCTTTTTTTTTGCAGAAATTGTAATGTGTTTTATCTACAAATCTGACACATAGCATCCTCAAGTTCTCTTGGGTTGAATTGAAGGTCAGACCACATTTCATTGTGTCAGTAGAAGTGTGGTCTGATACTACGTGTTGATGGAAGAGCAAGAAGGAGGGATGTAAATAAAGAAATGTATTGAAAGAAATCCACCTTTGACCATTCGTCCTTTGAACACAGAATTGCAGACAAAGCAGCAGCCAGACCTCCGTTACATTGTCTTGTGTGTGTGTTTGTGTGTGTGTGTGGGGGGGGAAGCAGACACGAGTGTTGGGTGTCACAGACTGGTCAACGGTGTTTTAGGATGAATTATCAGATTAGAGAGTCATGTCCTCTTACAAAAGAGACAGAGGAAGCTCTAAAAGCTGATACTTGTTCCTCTGATAAGATAAGAAAGATTCATGATTCTCTTTGACAGCTGCCTTTCCTGAATAACAAACTGTTGTTACTTTAAACCTAGACTATGTGTTTCCCTTTAATCTATATTTACAGTTTGATCCTTTTAAAAAAAACTGCTTGTTGAGGTTACTTGAGGTCCCCTTGTGATCACATCCTGTGGTCTGACTTTGAGTGCATGACAAACAATTGTGAAATAAATACAAACAAATGATCAACATCTGGAAAAGAAACTACCAGTGATTTGGAATGACTCAGTTAATCCTCAAAGTTTAAAATGACAGTAGGAATATCTGACTTGGCCTGAAATAAGATGTGTTTTCTGAGACTTTTCTTGCCCTGTAGGTGAGATCACCTTGAATACATTTTTTTAAAGGAAAACATTTAAAAGCTACTTAACATGAACCTTAAGAAGTACATGAAGTGTGATTGACTACCAACTGTTGGCTGTGAAGGAAATGGATTAATTCTGATGGCGGTGTTTGTGATTGAGAAAAGTAAATGTCTACGGACTGAAAGGGGTTTGGCAGAAAAGATTCAACTAGGTGCTGCACAAATTCATGTGGTCCTGCTCAACGTGTCTCTCTTCACCATGAGACTGTAGGGTCAGCTGAAACTGAAAAAACATAAAAAAAATGTTTTATCAATGAAGTAATTTTAATTAACATCTTAAGTGAAATGATTGATTTCTTAAGTAAATCGCTGTGTAATATTCAGGAATGTATGGTGACCAGGTTATTATAGTGGAGGAACCCCTTCAGGGTGAACAGGACCCCGCCATTTTTTATCAGGGTCGTGTCTCACCCTGTGGGGGTTCCATTCAGCTATAACAGCTTGCTTATCACTCATTATCTCGAGCTTTACACGCAATCTTCATACGTCTATGAAAGGTTGATTTTAAAAAGTCGATGATGTAGCTCGATGATTTCAACAGGATGGAACATGAAGCCTGTCTGTTTCTCTCTTTAACATATACAGTATATAAGCCAATTTCAAGGTGAAGGCTTTTTTTTACATGACTTGCCTCAAGGAAAGGAGCTAGATGTTTGAATTATGTGCCTGTTTTGTACTAGATATGCCTTAGCTTCCAGTGTGTGTGTGAGAGAGTGTGTAAGTTCCCTTACTAGCCTGCAGGCAGCTTTCTAGGTGACATATTGTCCTGTTGAGCCTGCTTTGATCACACACTCAGCAGGGAGCAGGAAGGAGGAGAAGGGAGGAAAAAGGAGAGAATTGATTAGAGCACAGAGAAGAATAAAGGGAGCAAAAGTGCTGAAGAGGTGCAGGAGTAATGAGATGGGTGAGGTAAGGGAGAACAAAACAAGGTGCAAGTGGATATAAAAAAAAAGGAAATAAAAAAAGAAGGTATTTCTTTCAAATATGTTCTCCTCTTTCATCAAATGAGCCGTCTGCTGCAATCATTCAGGCAAGAGACTTTTAACAGATGGATTTTTTAAATGTGAGACGCTCATTCAGTGATTGTATTAGCACAGAAGAAAGTAAGTCATATTCTTAGTTTGGAAAAGCCAGGTTACCAACATGAAAGCTAAGCTACGTAACCGTTTTGTTGGGGTTTAAATGTGTCTATAAAAATAGTACGCTTCAACTCAAATGGTGTAGCTTTATTAAAGTGGATAAATGACAGCGCTACATAGCTGTGCCACAGTACGCAGCTTCCTGTAACAGTTGCTGGGATGACAATGTCATGACGATATTAATGCTAAAAATGAATGCGCATTCCAACTGATTTAAACTAAAACCTTAACTACCATGCCAAGGGAGAACACTTTCTCTTACTTATTTCCCTTGTTGTTTTCAGGATATTTGTTCTGAACTTTTATGACTGATCATGTTTTATAGAACAGCAAAGAACAGCAAAGTTCACAGATGTGTACTCAGACCAGCATGTGCTTAATACAAATCCATCCTGTAGGGACCCTGAATGTGCACACTACTGTACATGCAAACGCTGCTACAAGTCCCTAAAAGAGAAAAAAAAAATCTGCTCCAAGTTGAGAAGGAGCTGATAGTAAAGTATTAATGTGTGCAGGTAGCTGCAGTAGAGCCAGTTTATATTCAGCTCAACAATCCTTTAAATCACTGCTCTGATTATGAAGGAGCCCCATCCATGTTGAGAGAAGATGTAGGTGTAAAGTGACGTGATAAAGATGTGAGGTTAACTTAGAGATGTGGTTTTGTCTCGCTTATTTCACTCTGAGGTGAGATTACTCATATGGTAATATCCATCAAGTCCTTATCTTCAAACTCTGAAACACAAGAAGATAATGGATACGTTATACCTGGGATAAAAATCTATCGTCTGTGACTGTTATCAAACCTTCAAACAGCAGCTGATCTCTGTGTGAGGAACACGCAGCTGACAGGAGAGTGTCATATTCACTATATGCTTTACACATTTACCGGTAATGATTTACTGATATCCTCTTAAACATCATGTGTTACTGTTGGTTGTAATAAATTGTAAATCCTTCTCTAATGAGACCTGACAATCAGTTTGATGGTCATAGCAAGAAATGTAAAGGATAATTGGATGTGAGGTGGCGTGGGTGTGTGGGGGATCAGAGAGGGGCAGTGTCCCTGCAAAGTGAGAGTGAAAATTGAACAAGGGGGAGAGGAAATGGCATGAGGGCGAGTGAATGAAGATGATTTAAAAAAAACACTCTGAGTCCTCTTTCTTGGCTTGTTCAGGCTGCAGTGAAGGGCGGAGACGAGTCGCTGACAAAAAGTGAATTTAATTTGAGAAGCTCTGAGAAAAAGAGAGAGGAAATAGGTGGTGAGTGGCAGAGAGAAAGAGACAGAAGGTTATAACTGAGGAATAGTTGATGGCTGTCGAGATAAATAAAGAAGAAAGGGGGAGAAAGAGGGACACAAAGCTGTAGAGCTAATGAATGAAGTGAAGGAGGCAGAGAGGAGTATTGTACAGCAGAACAGACTCTAAAACACAGACCATTCATTACGCTGCTGTCATTACTGAACTATCACGTTCATTTCATTACTTCTCTTCCAGATCGGTCAACGGAAGCTTTCCCCTTCTTTCTTTCACTTCATTGTTTTTGCACACAGAAGATGCTCGAGCCTGCTGACCATGAAGGCTTATATCTACAGCTAATCTGCCCAAGTAGATTTGCTGACTTTTAAAAAAATCCTATTTTAAAAAAAGAAATCGCAATCAGAGAGGAAAAAGAGAAGCTTGCTGCCAATGTTGTCCTGCAGTTTAGGTGAACGGCTGCGATGTGCTAATATATATCATATATGTGTGTGTGTGTGTGTGTGTGTGTGTGTATATATATATATATATATATATCATCAAAAAGCTTCACACACAAAACGGAAACATCAAGTGAAACATTTTAAAACTGGAAAAATGTTAATCGAGGGTTTTTACTAAAAAGGACTACTGATAAAAACTGTCAAGAGCAGAAACACACAATAAATAAATCTACACAATGGGGGGGGGGCAATGAGGGTTTTATTAGAGGAGAGCAGAGGTGTGTGTGTGTGTGTGTGTGTGTGTGTGTGTTTGTGGGGATTAGAGAATAGAAGGGAAGTAAGAAGATCAGACTAAAATTGTTTGTGACAGACTAAAATAAGAATAAAGCTCTTATATCTGAGAAAACGAATAGAACTTAAAGTTGATCCATAATCGTCAATAATATTCAGTTTGAAAGAAATATTTAATTGTTAAATAACACTGAACAGAATCATTCAAATCCAGCTAATCCAGGATGAAGGATTTTAGGTTTCAAACATGTCAGCTCCCAGAACTGAGGGAGCGAAAAATGTTAGAAAAGCAAAGAACCTTTTATTTGTGACCTTAAAGGAAACATGCTATCACTCTAATCCTCTCTCTCTCTCTCTCTCTCTCTCTCTCTCACACACACACACACACACACACACACAAAGTTTCCCATCACAGGAGATGCTGTCATCAGTTTGAAAATGGTAGAATTTTAAGGATTAACAGAGGAAGAATGTGTGTGTGTGTTTGCGTGTGTGTGCGAGAGAGAGAGACAAAGTGAGAGAGTGAAAAAACACACAATCTGGGTTTAACCCTTAAAAAGCTGCAGGGGCCACATGCTGACAGAGTAAAACACAAAAACATGGATTAACATGGGAAGTGAGAGGGACATGTATGGAGGCAAAATGGATGTTTTGATGACCTGACTTTACTAAAACAACAACACATGTACACACACATACACACGTGTTACTCATCTCATGGTATGTGTTCAATAAACACAGGAGATAGAGGCCTCTCTCTCTCTCTGACATACTCACAACAGAGCGTCTAATATGTCGCGTCATATCTATCCACAGACATGTGATTTAAATAAATGTTCCCTCCCTCTTTGAAATAAATCATTATTTGTACAGACATTCATTGTGTGCAGAGGATGTATTCTAGTGGCTTTAATGATTTTTACTTTTCCATTCACACCAGGCTGTGTATGAGAAATGGACGTAAGCACAGAGACTCACCTTTGAGTTTGAGGACTGTGATTTGTTAAGTTTTTTGGCCGTGCCTGTTCCTTTTTTTGTTTTGTAGCAAAAGCGTAGTCAGACTACAGGGAGGAGCAGGACATGAGCAAGGGTTAAGCATATGCTTAGTTCACAAAAATATAGTCAATGCCAAAGAACTCATTTATTAGCTATTTGATTAGTTTATAAATGACAGTGTTTCATACTGAAACAGGTTGTTTTAGTTACGTTAAGAGACCCATCATGTCATGGGAAACACTCAACACTGCCAACAAGCTGGATTTAGAGAGTGAAGATGCCAATACCTTATTATACATTCCTACTCAAAGAAGTGGAACTCAAACTTTGATGATCTGATCGTATAATAAACAATGCAAAGCCCTTTTTGTTAAATAAGAAATCACTCATGAACCAATACCTGCAAAACTAATGACATTCACATTAGCTACAGCTAATTTGTCTTGGTTGGTAAATATCAGCGTGCTACAATGCTGAAGCAAAACTGGATTTAGCAGAAGTGTTTTGCCTGAGTACAGTTCACATAACAAATGACTGGAGACTTCTGTTAAACTGGGTGAAAACATATCATTCCTTTATTTTTCCATTTTTTCCACCAAAGGAAAGAAAATAAAGAGAAATCGTTATAAAAAACTTTGTGAGGAAATAAAAAAACAGACTGTCGACAAAGCAATTTAAATTATTGATGTAATAAAAAATGAATGTGTATTGTTGTTGACTTTTTGTTTATGCTACAAGTCTTTAAAAAATGATCATGACTCTTTTAAAAGGTATAAGAAAATTGGATAGAAAGTGAAATCAGTCCAATGTTTTTGCCGCCGTGTCTTAATGACTGATGGACGATTGTTGGTCCATTTCAGCACGACATTCCTCCATCTTCATCAATAGATCTGTAGTCAAGGGGTGATCGTCACCGTGGGTGATCTTTATGATTTGATATGCCTGAAGGGGAAAAAGAGAACATGAGTGTCTTCATCACAGCAGGGTTTGTTTGTTTGTTTGTCTGTTAGTGTCTCATTCCTCCCACCTGTCTGAATGTGTCCAGTGCATCCTGAAGATGTTCCAAGTAATGTTGCAGCTTTCCGACCCTCATCAGCTGCACTCCATGCACCGGGTGAGGATCAGGGTAGTATCGTCTAGACCAGAATACATAGAGAGAGAGACATGAGAGTTACAGTAGTGCATTCTGATGGCTTGTTAAAAAATGTGTCCTCTCACTGTGTTGCAACTACCACAAAGATATCTCAATTAAAGGAAGAATGTGCAACATTTTACACATAAATATAACAGAAATCAAATGTCTCTCTGAGTCATGACTGTCTACGATGAGTGAGAAGCCTGAGTCCCGCCAGCTGTATTGTTGTTAAAGCCGTGTTTACATAATAAGCATAAAGCTGTTTTAGTGAAGGACTAGAGAAAAGAAGAATAACAGTCTACTCACTGCTCATTTGGGTGTCACGTCAGTGTTGTTAGATCACAGTCATTCAGTGTCACTTTATGTGCAATATGAAGCTACGAGTTTAGCAAAGTGTTCTAACACAACACAACAATGCAGGCCAAAGGCAATTTTAGTTCGAGCAAAGAAATTTTTTTCCCGCAGCTTGCGCTTAATGGTGCTTAACTATGGTGAGTTTTAATTCACTCCTTTGTGTAAATGAGAGTGGAGAGGGGGGTTGGAGGTGTCTCGCAGGAGTAGGGTGGAGGATTCAGAATAGCGGAGGTGTCACCAGACAGAAGTTTGTTTTGGTTTATTGTTGGTGCTCAAGGGCGACATCAACTGGATCAAAAAGTCGCACACACTTCCTTTAACAAAACTAAATATTAAAGCTTTTAGCTCTTTAATTCTTTGAGTGTTCTTTGTGTTGTTAGTGCATTTCTCATACAACTAACAAGTTGCTTTTATTACTAAAAATGCTAAACAATTTTTAATGTGCTGAAAACACAACATCCTATATAAAAAAAATATCTGTAAAAATCCAACAGAGACTTATATCTGATAAAAAATATTACTTTGACCAGGATGTCTTCTTAAGCTGCTTAGTTATGTTGCTGTGAATAACACTGAAGATGGAGGCTCAGGTCACAGGATCTTAAAGGTCCAAACTGTAAGATATCTACTGAATTAAATCATAAAATGACTTTAGGAAACACACACTTCAACATGTGTTGCACAATGCAGCAGCCAGTGTGTCCTTTTAAGTTTCAATTTCAGTCTGGAATGGTTTGTTTTTGTTTTCACCAGAGAAGTAGGCAGTTTTAAGGCACCCCCACATGGCCATTTTGGATGCCCCATGGTTTGCCAGGCAAATGGTATACCAACAGATGATGCAGCGATGAAAGCGGGCAAACAAACTGGTTCAGGTATAACTGATTCTACCCGACCTAAAATGCCTCGTAATTCTTCTAAGCTCTCTGGCTTTACGTGGTAAAAACTAGGATAATTACTGGAGATGCTTTTGAAAAATGTAGAGAGGTTAGAACGCAGAAAGGTTTCAAGACCGATGCAGAGCTGGATAAACACTGAAGCTTCTGTGTCCGTGACTGGGAAACCTACGTTTACTTCGACCCTAGGGAGGAGGGGGCAGGGGGAGACAGCTCTCTAATGTTTTAATTTGGACTTCAGTACCCATTCTAAACACTTTGTGTGAGAGTTACATGTTGCTCCTTTAACAGGCAAAATGAAGTAGGTAAGACTTTCTTGCAGCTCCGTTTGGATGGCAGCTCCTACACATGTTTCCTCATGAGTCTCCAGTTCAACTAAAGTCCTCGAGCTTCTTTCTTGCACCTTGGCATGAGAGTTCCCACAGAAGCTTCACAGCTTGATGCCATGATAATTGAGGTGCACTCCTCTGGTCTCATTTGTTAAACATGGGCACCTCCACAGGCACTGTCCTTGAACTCCACAGGACATGAAAATGACGAGGAAAGATTTTGGAATGAGGCTTTGTACTAAGAATTTTTATTCTGTGCACCTCACACGTGTGGTGAGAGTATGTATCTGTTACTATGTCTAGGCAGCCTTAAAATGTCCCTTAAAGCAACTTTAACAATATAAATTGTCACAACCCAGGCTCTGGGAGTTAGACAAACAAGGGGACCACACAGTTTTAAAGTTATTTAAGTGACAATTCATTGAAAACTAAGGCAAAATATCCTAATATAAGAATATGCAGTCTGTAAATCAGTGGTGATTTCAATGGTGAATGTGTGTGTTGTGGAGGCTAATCAAAGCTCACAAAACAAAGTTAGTGTTGACGAGAGAGAGACAGAGAGAGAGACAGAGAGAGAGAGAGAGAGAGAGAGAGAGAGAGAGAGAGAGAGAAGCCAGCTTGCCCTGGTGCATTACATCAATTTAACTTGCTCCACCCTTTACTACCTGAAGGCAACCTGAGTGGGGAGCACTGTTGTCCCAAAATTATAAAGTGTATACTCAAAAATGCACGAGCAAACATTAGCATGGTCTCTGAGCAACAAGACGGAGGATTTAATGGACAAGATTGAATAGTTGTCTAGTATGATGCATTTATAAGTAAGAGAACATTTCTTTTAACAATTAGATTATAAAAAAAAAAAAAAAATCATATGGTTTTTTTTTGCATGTATTTTTATACATGTGAAAGCTTGCATTATTCATGTCTCCATTTTTGTTGTGTGAATATACCTGCACGAGCATGTGGGTATGTCTGCATATGCGTGTGCTTTGCATGTTAGTGTTCAAGCCCTTTCATTCAACACATTTCCATTTCCAGTGTCACAGTTTTAAGACAAACAAGCACAACCCACACTGCAGATATTCCCATGATAACTGAAAAAGAAAACTTGCAGAAAGACACAGTTACTCGTATCTATCTATACTCATTACACTTGAATATTCTGCACTACTTGCTCATATGTGCACTCATACAAACACATACAGTGTATCTGTATGCATGAATATATTGTTTATAATGAGCATGCTGTCAGCTAGCAGAGAAAAAAAAAGCAAAGATGGAGGAAATGTTGCTCAGCATCTCTAGAGTTCAAGGTTTTGATCAGTGTTGAGTATCCATGGTGACGGAGCAGTTCTTATCAGCCTAATCAATAATTTTAGCATTAGCGCGCACATACACACACCTACACACACAAACACACACAAACACACACCTACATACACACACACATAGACACACACACACACACGCAGGAAAACATCTCATCTTTCTATGTTTATTTGTTTCAGCCAGTTTAAGGAAGTAAATGTAAAACACAGCTAACAATGAAACAGCTAAATAGACTCACATTGAACACTAAACTTAATGACCTTTGAGGACACAAAGCCCACCCCACACAGCACATGTATAAATAAAGAGGTTGTTACTAAACTGTTCACACACAAACACAAAGATTGTTAAGCAAGCTGCTTTGTTGTTCCTAAACTCTGAAGTTATCAAAATACTCATTTACCTGGCATGCCATTTATCCTCTTTTCTTCTCCATCCCTTTCCCCTAATCTCTTCTTCCTTTTTCCTATTTCTCCTCTGCTCCTACCTGTTTGTGTTTGTGCTTTTCGCCCCGCTAGCTGCAGGGATTAAAGGTGGAGCTGTCTGTTGGTTCCTGCTCTCCTCTGCAGCACACCATTGATTCCTCTCCTCCTCTTTACCTCCACTGCCCTCTTAAGTCTTCCCCCAGTTTGTTGTTCACTATCTCTGTTTTCACACGGTTCACTGGAAAAAAACATTTTTATTTATATTACTGCAGCAAAACTTCATCTAAACGCCTGCTGGCAAAGCACACAGGGGCACTAACCCTTCTCATGTTCCATTTCTTACCATGCTCATTGTTTCCCTCACAGACACAAAAACAATGAGCTGAACACACACACACACACACACACACACACACACACACACACACACACACACACACACACACACACACACACACACACACACACACACACACACACACACACACACACACACACACACACACACACACACACACACACACACACACACACACACACATTCCAGCATTAATGTATGAGCAAGCCCACACAAGGATATGGTCAATTTAAATTCAACTACTTAACCCAATGTTTTTCACTTCTCTGCAAAGATACCACAAGACAGGACGACTTACTATGCCATCACTCTGATCAAATGTAAATGTAACCACTGTTTAATATTTGTGCTGACCACAGCCAGTGTTGTTTCAAGCTCTGGATGCTCTTTGATAATTTTCCAGCAGAGTTTTTCCCTCACAATACTAAAAGCCCATTTGTTCAGACCCTCAAGCTAAGCTGAAATTGCTAGCCTTCCAATTACAGAGGTTGTATCAAAAGCTGTGGTTAAAACTAAATCATTAAACAGTAAGTTCAAAGACACAACCTACAGCATTAGTCCTCCATGAATAACCACAAGTTAAAATATTGATTTAATTACCAAGCCAGTGATTCAGCCATGCCATGACATGCAAACATACTCATCAACACCAAACTCCAATTAGATTTCCTCTTTGCCTATAGAAGCACAGAGCAATTAAAATAATTTCATTATCTCGCTGTCTCATAAATTCATGTTTGTTCCTGAGAGAGTAAATTGAAGAGAAATATACGGTCATGCTGTATGCAGCTAGTTAGAAAGCCATAGCTCTCGGCTATGAGGGTGCAGGATGGAGAAATTAATAGATGTGGAAAAGTGTAACATTTCCTGGCAAATGCAGTGGAACTAATGAGGCTCTTGTTTGGCAGAAAAGATCCACAGCCTGCTGTTAGTGAGTGGGAAACGTGGATTATCTAACTAAGTAGCAAAACAGAGGAAGGAGAACAAAAACATGGAGGACAGATTAGCTGTCAGTATTCTCCTTAATTGTATTTCGGTGTTTTATCCAATGCAAATTATTTCTATACATCCACAGTTAAAAAACTAATCAGCACTATGCAACTTTTACTAAGACAAAGTTAAATAAACCCTAAACCACAGTTCAAATCCACATTACTGGAGAGTCTCTGACCACCCCATAGTGATATACAACATCATATACAGATACAACGGCTTGCTTACAGCTAAACACTTCACTTCCCATGAAGCCACAACCTACAGGGTTGAAAAATGAAACCAGTGTGAAAGTAAAACATGTCTACAGCCCAGTTCAAAGGACAGAAAATAAATCATGTCTCTAATGGTTGAAACGGTAATTGTAAGGAGTGAATTTGCTTAAACGGAAAACTCATCCATTTTGATTACATCAAAAGGTCATATACTGTATTATGCTAAATGGTTTTGTAACACTAATATGTCCCAGCTCCTTTAAAAAAAGAGAGAAATTATCTCCTCTCCATATTTTGCCTGCTTCCCTTCTCAGAAAATGTGTGCTCAAAAAGGCCGTTTGGAGATTTCCCCTTCATGACATCACAAGGGGCAGGGGGCAGTAACCTCTCCCCCAGGTTGGTGACGCTCCCACAGCTAGATGTTAGTTCTGCCCTCTGAGTCTGCCTTCACACTGTAAACAATTGGGCATGGTTTAAGAAATCCCGAGCCGCATCCTTCCTGAGAGGGGGCGTGGTCAGACACAGCTCATTTACATTTAAAGGTACAGACACAGAAACAGCCTGTTCTGAGCAGGGCTGAAATAGAGGGGTTTATAGACATGATCAAATACAGGATCAGAGTGGTATCTTTGCAAGAAACTTCACACACATGTTTTTGGGAGCTGAGACTTATTTAAACTGGTTTAGTAGTATAGTATGTGACCTTTAAAGGATGAAAGTTTTGCAAACATTTGCATAATTAGGGTTGTGGCTGAGATGACTGACACGTGGTCACATTGTAGCCTAAAGAGGCTAAAGAGCTAAAGAGCTGCCTGTTCCTTTTGTATTAAAGAGATAACTGAAATAAAATGTGCAGAAGTAATCAAGAAACTATCAAATTCTAAGGCTAATGACGTTAATAATTTGGATGCTCAAGTCATTAAAAAATATAGCTCTATACTGATTACACCTCTGACTCATCTTTTTAATTTATCAATTAGAACTTATAAATTTCCGAATAACTGGAAAAAGGCACTCATTACACCAATCTTTAAAACCGGTGACTGCGATTTGGTGAGCAACTACCGCCCTATCTCTATTCTCCCTGTAATGTCTAAGGTACTTGAAAAGGTTGTGGCGGCACAGGTTCTTGACCATCTGGAGACAAATCAACTCTTACATCCTCAACAATTTGGTTTCAGACCAAAATATTCAACAGAAACTGCAAATTGTTTTTTCATTGAGAATGTAAAGCATTCACTTGACGGTGGTTATGTTGTTGGAGCTGTGTTTCTTGACTTCAAGAAGGCATTTGACACTGTCAACCATGACATTCTCCTGTCTAAGTAACCATCTTTCAATTTCTCGAAAAAATCAATTGACTGGTTTGAGTCTTACCTTCAGAATAGAGAGCAGTGTGTGAAAGTTGACCAAGAAAAATCCTCTCCTTTAATCAATAAAATGGGTATTCCCAAAGGGTCAATTCTTGGCCCTTTGCTTTTCAGTCTGTTTATAAATGATTTGCCTAAATCCTGTCCAGTAGCCGGCTTCCAGCTTTATGCAGATGATGCAGTTATATATGCCCCTGCTAAGTCACCAAGCAAGGCAGCCGAGATCCTAACTGAGTACCTTTGCAATGTCCATCAGTGGCTGGAATGCAACCATCTTGTTTTGAATCAGAGTAAAACAGTTTCAATGTGTTTCTCCATTAGGAAAAAGTGCTCACCTGGAAGTTTTAACGTTAAGATACAGAATAGAGAAATAGAGGAAGTTATTGAGTTTAAGTTCTTAGGAATCATTTTAGATCCACAACTCAAGTTTGATTAACACGTAAATAAAATCACAAAAACAATCAAGAACAACCTGAACTGCTTTAAATTAATAAGACACTACATACCAACTCAAGCAGCACAGGTGTTCATGCATTCAATGATTTTCTCTCATTTCTCATACTGTATGACAGTTTGGTCACAAGCTTCACCCTCTACAATCAGAAACCTCTCATCACTATACAACCAGGCCCTGAAAATAATGGACAAAAAACCTGTCCGCTGGCATCACTGTCACATATTGAAAAAACACAATCTACTTAGTTTTGAGAGCTTTATGCAGTTATATTTCTTAAAACTTGTTTTTAAATGTATCAATAATCTGGCCCCTGAACCTCTCTCCAGATATGTTCGAAAACTGGACGGAAACAGGGTAACGAGAAGCACTGTGAATGGAGACAGTAGCGTACAACATCGTAGACCTACGTTTGGTCAATCAGCCTTCTCCATCAAAGGCTGCAAACTCTGGAACACATAGCCACCTGAAATAAAATTAATGTCCGACTTAAAATATTTTACAAAACAGGTGAAATGCTCAAAGTAAGCCAGAGCTGTACCCACTTTTAATTAATATCTTCAAACTTTATTTTAAACTGGTTCATAACATTTGTATTGTTGTACATGTATTTTAATGTATCCTCATATCGTGTTTGGGGTTTTATGTAACTGAATGTTGTACATTTTAATCTGTTTGTTTACACAAAGGCCCGACTGGGGACACGAGTTGGAAATTAGCAATAGCTATATACTCTTTATACAGCACATCAGTTTCATGCTTTGTATTGAAATTATGTTAAATTGCATTGTCCCTATAAAAATAAAATAAATTCAGTATTCAGTACTATAGCTCCACCTTTTTGCCTGTTTATAGATGGATAGAAGGTTAGGCAGAGTCAAGACTGTTGTCAAGACCTCCTTATCCAAGTCAATACTGTATCAAGACTCAGTCAGAAACCAAAACCAAGGCAGTGAGACCGAGCCAAGACCATGCAAACCATATGCACTGTTTATAAACCAAAGGATAAACCTTCCCAAAAACATCCGGGAAAGAAAAATCAGACAACAAAATCAAAATTAATTTTCCTGTCAGTTCAGTGATATTCCCACATTTATGTTCTTGCCTAGTTTTGAAGAATCTCGTGTCTTCTTAGACCCTCTTAAGGCCCAGAGCAGAAATAAAGCAGCCAGTTCTGATGTCGTACAAATACTGCTCTGACATTTCTGCAACCAGACAGATTTCCGACGACATTTGGAACTGTAATACTGGTCATTAGTTTGTGCTTTTCAAAGCAGCTTATTTGAAGACATGTTTAATATTTTCGTACATACCTTCTTTTTTCCTAAATTCACCTTCTTCTGGTTTACTGAATGAAAGTACTTTGTTATAATGATGCTTGTTTATGAGATTCTAGTCATGAAGACTGAAAAGCTGTGAACACCTCACTGCTCTGCTGAGGCCAATAATGCTTCACAAATCTTATCTCTTGTGACAGACTTGCTTCTATTAAACTGCTGAATGTTTTGGCAAAGGGTGCATAGCTGGAGAGAGAAGTCTATGCTAATTATTTTTCGAGGAAATGAATGAAGCTGTTTTTTTAATGGAAAAGTTTTATTTCCATCTATGGGATTTCAATCTTTTTTGTTTGCATGCTTTCCTTTAGAAAGAAGGTGAAACAATATAACACAAGGACCCAAATGCATCAGGGGAGCTGAGATACATCAAAATAACTTTTCTTAATACTGCTAGAGTGGTTGAGGTGCAAGCCGTAACAGACTTCACTTGTTGATGTCTCTGTAGGGATGTTTTTCAGAAATACGTGAATGTGCATTCATTCTCATATTCATGAAATGTGTGTGAGCATGTCTGTAGCGGGGAAATATCTGCAGAATGGAAACATTCAATAAACCCGCCGTGCACAGGCTGCAGTCGATGTGCATTATGCGCACACAGGCTCAGAAAGAAAACCCTGCATTACATCCCAAACAGAACAGAGAAATGGTAAAGAGACGAGCAGAGGGGGAGAAGAAAGGAATACAGAATGAGGGGAAGGACAGGAAAAGAGATCGAGAACTCCTGCAGCTATCTTTCTTCTTCTCAGCCATCTGAAGAGCCCAGAGGAAGATAGGAGATGAATATGGAAGATCCTCCTCCCACTCGCTCTTTCACTCTTCTTTCATTGTTGCCTCCCCTCGGTGCATCCCCTATACCCACTATCTTAACCTTCAGATTCTGTCGCTTTCATTTTACTTTCTATCAGATATTCTTCCCTCTTCTGTTTTCTATCAGGTTGCTGATCACTCTAAACTCCTGACTCCCTCCCATTTTTCATATATCCATCCCCGCCCCCCACCCCTTCCTTCCTTGAAACGGACTTATCATTTTCAGCTGACAGCCATCTCTCCATCCCCATCTCCTCATCCCTCTCTTTCTGCTGCTCTGTGTCTGCTTTATTTATTGATAGGCTGCACTACTCTTTCTCTCCTGTGGACAGACTGTGAGAGAGAGAGAGAGAGAGAGAGAGAGAGAGAGAGAGAGAGAGAGAGAGAGAGAGAGAGAGAGAGAGAGAGAGAGAGAGAGAGAGAGAGAGAGAGAGAACCCAGCTTTCTCTCTACGGCTCTGCCCTTCACACCAGATTGATTAGTCTTACACACTCATACACACAGGAGAGTGAACTGGAATAAGGATGAGATGGAGAGACCAGCGTAGAAGAAGAAGTATTTAGAAGGGTTTGAGATCCTTATCTAGATTTGAATTTAGACTGATGGTTGACTTTGTTGTCACATGTACATACAACTAAAATCTTATCTTTATTTTAGCCCCCTCTTTCTTTTTCATTTACTCCTGTTACCACCCATTTTCATGTCTTCTTTTCCTTTTTATTTTGAGAACATGCCGTAACAACTTTTGGTCCTACTTTAGTTACATTTAAAAATAAAATTTTCTGAACACAAGGTCATGGTTTGCACCATGTTTGGGTGTCTCAAGATTTGATTCAATTTCGATCTTTGGGGTCACGATTCGATAGAGAATTTACTTTTCGACTCAAAACATTTCCGGATTCATGATTTAAAGTCTAAAGTCTTGAATTAGTACATACTTCAGGATCTACTCCAGTTGTCTGTGAGACTGGCTGAATGTCTTGCTGCTCTATTTGTCATTCTACTGAGTTAAAGAGCTAGCATTAGCCCTTAGCAGGGAGTGACTGATCAGCCAAAAATCTCAAAAGATAAGAATCTCGATTTTTACATAAATCGTTTTTTTTCTCCCACCTCTAGTGCACAGTGTGCTTATAGGTCAAATGAATCAGGTCACCAGTAACAGAGACATTTTTCATCAACATTTTCATAATTATTTTGGGATTTGCTGCTTGACCCTATAAGCCTGCCTTCTCTTTACCTGAGCAGCTGGTAGATAGATAGCAGTACCATGAAGCTGAAAAGGTAACATTCCATATCATGAATGCTGCAGCTATTATTGTTATTTGTAGGTTAACAGTAGTTCTCCTCACAAAATGACTAAATGATGTTGATTTGTCATTTCATCAGCAGGCTACCACAGTGTGCTGTGTGACCTGCAGAGTAAAAGTTGCATGATTTCATTTGTTTGTGGAACATTTCTGTAAGCCATAGAGTGTTGCCAAATCAGTCAGTGAGTTTCTGAATTAGTTTTTGCTTGTGTTTTATTTGAGTTGATATGATATGACATGCTCTGCTTGTTTGCTTATGTTTTTCTACTATAAAGTTGCAATGCACTTAGATTTCTCAGGCACTCTGAAATATTTGTTGAATCTTTTCCCCTCAGTCATGTCTTCTCTGAACTAACAAACCCAACTGAGGTATATTTCCCTCCACAGGTGTAACAGAGTTTTTTTAACACTCTCTGAGTCTCTGCTTTCAGAGTTCATTCTCTCAAGTTCAAACTACAAAACAAGCAAAAGATCCATACCAGGTTATCTCTCGTGATCACATGAATACACAAAGTTTTCCCCTTTACATTTTAACCTTGCTTTGACACGACTGTTTCTCTGCACATCATCATCAGTCTGAGAATCTCCAGCTTTTCTTCTGTGTCCAAAATAACAAACCCATACTGTCTGGAATGGTTTTGACGATTATGAAGGAATCAGCAAACAGAAGCAGCCCAAATCTCTAAAGCCAGAACTTTGAAGTAAAAATCTTCAATGGAAAAAAAAAAGTTATTCAAGTCTACCTCTAAGGGAGTTGTACTTTAGATGCACTCATGAGAAGTTACTGTTGTCCTTTTCTTCACATTGCTGTGCAAACGAGAGTCAAGAAGGAAACGTCCCTAAATCTGAGAACTTATACCAGGTTTAAATACAAGGCAGTAAAAGTTGTTTTTTTATTATAAGTTTTGTTTTTCCTAGCTTGCCTGTTTGACGCACACAGACTCACCTGTATACTGGAAGTGTTAACTCGCCGTATCTCAAAGCCTTCTCCCAGAGCCCCAGCTGAATGGAAGCGTCTAAAGCCATGTCTGTCAGTCTAAGCTTGTACAGATTTTCATCAGGCACATCTTCAGCTGTTGATATTAGATGACTACAACTCTCCAGCAGTTCTTCACAATCTGGAGGGTCGCTTAAAGAAAAGAACAACTCGGAGAACAAATCAGACTGCCAAAATTAAATACAATTGTATGATAAACTAATGGACTTCAACACATGTTTATGAAGACCGTTTTGTTTGTATTGGTTTGATCTTGTGAAATGATGAGGTTTGATTCTTGATACATGTTTGATTCATATTTACGCTTTCCCTTCATTCAATACATTGAAGTTATAAGACGAGTACACATGTGTACTTCTCCACATTTGCATTGAATCTAATTTACTTAATAAATCTGGTCGTCACTCTCAACTGCTGTTCAATGTCAGATCTCACCTTTGTGATCATCACGTCTTGACTAATCTGTTTTTGCACATTTGAACATTAAAGTATGATTCATGACTGTGGAGAGCGATCTCTTTAAATCTAGCAGACTATCACTCAAACACATCTTCCCTGGTTTTCTTTCTTATTGCCATCTAATAAATGTATTCACTGGTTTAACTCTGAATGTCACCGGTTTCATTTAAAGAGTACAACCTAACATAAACCACCTCACTGATAGAGGTGACTCATGCATGTGTGTTTGGATTAGTTCATTTGATACAGCAAAAAAAAAAAAAAACAGTCTACAAGGATAAAACAACGTCAGCTATGAGAAACTGAACAGTGACACATTTCTCTCAGTCATCGAAGTGTTTGTGAAATGTTGGAGGGGAACGGATCTCTGTGTATTCAATCATCATCCCACAGCACAGCTGATGGTGGAGGAAGCTGCAGTGGATCTTGGAGGTAAAGGATACTGGACTCTACTTTCAGTTTTTCCACCCCAGGAAGAGCCTCTTTCAGCAGCCGCCATCTTGATTCTGCTCCAGACAGCAAGAGTTCGTCCTGAGAAAGAGAGGAGAAAAACCTGAACATCCACAATATCCACAGTGACTACACACAGACACACACAGCACCATGATGTGACCTGGGTTTGATGTCAACAGTCATCTGCTGCTATGACATGTTGGGTCACAACCCAGCAGCCTGCCATCATCATCTTGAGATTAAAGAGACAGAGAGGGAACGACGGACGGTGTGTGTGTGTGTGTTTGTGTGTGTGAGGTGTATACAGAACAAAGGCATGTTGAATAAAATGAATACCATTGTCTCAAAGAGCACCCTGAGCGTCCCTCTCTTACCTTATCTCAAACCACAGACACACAAACACTTGAGTGCTGCTGTCGTGTTGAGGAGTAAGACCAAAGTGTCACATACAACATAGTGACACCAAAGCAAGAGGCAGAAGAGAAAGCTCGGAGAGATAGACATGAAAACTTACAGAGAGAAAGAGACACTCAGTGAGATAGTGGAGACGGAAAACTGAGTAGATTAAGATGGATGGAAAAGAAAACTGCAGCTGAAAGAGAAGATAATATTTCTCATTTTTCCGTAGGTGGTCATAGAGGGTGACGAGGGCAGAGAGAGAGAGAGAGAGGGGTAGAGGTGTGTGGAGAAGTGAAGCGTGACAGAGTGACAGAGAGGAAGAGGAGGACAGCAGGAGATAAGACAGAGTGAAGGAGGAGAAAGGAGGAGGAGAAGACAGGAAAGGGTACACTGTTACACGTTATGCACAGATGCACTGTCTGAGACAACAGCGACACGACAAATGTGTGTGTGCGCTGCATGTATGTTGGTGTGTGATGGACCAATCGTCCAAAACCCAAAGTCTCTTTTTTCACTATCATAAATGAGAAAGAAATGACATAAATCCTGACATGTAAAAAGGTTAAACCAGCAAGTACATGTCATTTTTACTTTAAAAAGCCTTTAACATCGAACAATAAGAAGTATAACTGTAATTTAATTATCTTTCAATTAATCAATTGATTTTACTGGTGGAGAAACGATCACATCATAAACTCAGACGAGAAGAATCAGCAAACACTTAGAGCGCGGTCACAATGGCAATGTTGTCGTACAGTGCTTAAGTACGATTTCCCCCCCCCCCATTCCCATTCCCCCGCTGGCCTGCACGGCCTGCAGTCACACTGGGGCCTAATGATAGTTACTTCTTGTACATAACGTTGTAATACAGCTCAATGAGCTCATTCATGGCTTTATGTTATTATGACGCGTGCGTAGTTTACAAACAGGAGGAAAAAAATTTAAAAAGGGACGCACAGTCCTGTTTGGTCTTCGGAGAACAACACAGAGAACATGACAGCTCATGTCAAACAGATACAGCCATAAATAAATGTAAAAAGTAAAGGAGACGTGCAGTCTTTACTTTGAGTCATTTTAGGCAGATACAGACCACTCTGGATTTCTCCATAATAAAGGCTGTCAACGTTGTGTACCTGGGTGCTTGTGCTTGAACTGTACCATGCCGAAGCACACCTCTTTGAAGCGTACCAGGGCCAAGGAAGTGTAAAGCTCACACCGGTCAAACGAACTGGACTTTAGGGGTGAAGTGTGGATTGCCAGTGTGACCGCGCCCTTAGATCAACACTCAGGTAATTGAGAGGAATTACATCCATTTAAACTAGATTTAAATGGCTACCCTAATACCAATTTAAGTGCTTGACTACAAGTCCCAGAACGTGTTTATTTTGGAAGAGCTACTTGCTGAACTCTTTCAACTCGGTTCATTAATTTATAATAAATTAAATGAAACACAATTGTTGGACTAATAAATAGGTAAATCCACATACGGTTTTATAAGAATCATCCTATTGGGATCATTATGAGCATTTGAATTTCACTATGGCAATAGCTAGTTTGTGTTTCATATTTGATTATTGCTTAAATGGTCAAACCCTTAAAAGTAGGAAGTGAAAGTGAAAAGGTCATTATGTGTCTTACTTTGTCCTGAGAGTCACAGCGCTGACAGTGGCAGGTGAAATGGTACTGCTCCTCCAGCTGTTTCTGTCGATCTTCAGACAGTGACAACGTCTCGATGTAACTTATAGTAAGCTAAAAACAAGAAAACAGTTCAGATTCATATGAATTATTTGTTCTGATTTATTTAATCTGCTGTCTATTTTACCTGGCTATATACTCTAAAGTGGAGATGCTGATGAAATGCAAATCACTGCAGTAAGATTCATGATTAAGAACTTAAATCCTGAGCATGGTGGAAAGAAATATCTGTGCGAGTCAAGTGTGGTTATATTTCTTTGTGGGTTTAATGTTCCAGATGGCATTGATGCATCTCATTACAAATTGTCAGGAGAGATGGTGAAGAATGGAAAATAAGCAAAGTCTGCCAAGTGGAAGGTGTCATCCTGCTCGTGTTGGAGCGATTTTACACTTGGCATCAATTTTGAGCACCATAAAATCAACATTAAGTTCATTGTAACTCCATTAACATGTATTGTTGCTTAAGATAATAACAACCATAAAACTGTGTCGATGGAAAATATGGTTCTTAGTTTCAGATTATGGATTAATCAAAACAGCCTGAGGCAGAGGCTCCTCCGTCAATACAAGAGAATAAAACACATTCAATCAAAATTGCTCATCAGAACGTGGACATAAAAGCAGAGGCAACAACACAGTCGATAAACTCAGAGTGATATTCCATGTTGTCTATGTTGTGAAGATGCATTGTGAGTAGTTTTTTTTTTTCTCTCTTCTCATACCTCCTCTTCAGCGTTGATATCCTGAACCGCTCTGAGCTGCAGTCGTGTTCCCTCAAACACCATCACACAGTTTGGCCTACAGTCATGGTTTAACAGAGATAAGCTGGCAGAGAGCAAACAGGATGATGAGGAGCAGAAGGAAGAGAGAGGACACCAGAGGAGGGGAGCAAAAAGATACAGAGAGGAGAAGAGATAGAGGAGAGAAGGAGGGAAGGGAAGATGAATGAGAGTAGGGAGAGAGAAAAATAAAGATGAGCGAAAAACGTATCTCTGTGATTCAATGTTTAAATTTTACACTCTTGCTGCAAAATCCAGTGTGTGTGTGTGTGTGTGTGTGTGTGTGTGTGTGTGTGTAAGTGTCACTAACCATGTTGACTGGCATTTAAAATAAAGTAATGCTGCCCAGGTGGGTGGAAAACTGGAAATTGTTAGTTCAGAAGACCCGAGATGATAAGAATTTTTTGGTCCATTTTCTGCACTTTTGTTTTTTTCAGATGTTTTCTTCTACAGAGAGCACAGAAGGCTTTCACTTAAGTAACTATTTTACTAATAATTATAATAATAATAATAATAAACTGATGTGTGTAGCACATCCAAGAATAAGTGTTTAAAACGTTTTTTGACAATCAAGCAGAAACAAAAGAACACAAACAACAAAATACAGAAGAAGAAAAGAGCCCAATCCACCAGCTAAAAAAAACAATATGTATATATTATAATATATCAGATATACCAACATAGTTAACCCAAACATCATTAGAACCAAAGCAACAATGTGAGCCTTCAGTGTTTATCATGGACAAAGATTTCAAAAGAGGCAAAACTTTCTATTGCTTAGGTTGTTTTCGGTTTAGGATTACAGAAGTGCTCAGTGTTTGTCAAAGGTTTTAACAGGAACTGAATGATCGGCAGAAAGCCTTCTTCTCAGAAACAAACAACCTCGTACACAAAATCGTTAAAAATAAAGCAGTGTTTCTGTGTTTCTCAGTCGCTGTCAAGGCTTCAGGAGCTGTGAGCAGAGTTGCCACTAACATAAGCTCAAACGTATCCTTATCCTTTATTCATTTCAATAATAAAGATGGTGGCACGACTTGAAACCCTAAAAAGTTTTTAGCAGACATGTTTTGATGTCCAGCCGAAAGGCAAAAAATCACAAGTTACAAACGTGAGATTAATGTCTTCATGTTCTGATATTGGAGTAAAGTGTGGCGCTGAATCAAAAATTAGAGAAGATCGTTATATTGAATTTAACCATCTAACATGACTGACACGATCTACCAAACAGCACTCCTCATGATATTAAATGCTCCTAATCAATCAAAGAACAACTGCAGTACTTAAAAGACGAAGAGGACATGATAAAGATAGAGACTAGACTCATCTTGATAACACACCAAATGCCCAACTGTTTGGGGACTTTATAAATCACTGTGATCAATGTTGACTGAAAGGATCATTTGTGTCGACAAATTCATGAGAGAAAAAACACATGTTGAGTGACACATGTCCCTCAAGGCCTTCCAGCCACCTCTCATCCTGTTCAGTGTGACAGCTGTGGGAAACAAAGGTGCTGTTTGGAGGTTAAATATCTTCTGCTACATGACTTTGCATAATCTGAACCCTGCATATATACATTTATATTGAGCGCTCCAATGAACCAAACTCTCAGTAAAAAAGTGAGACAAACACAAACACTGATAATTCCCTGCACACTGTGACAATGAGAGGACTCTGCTTCTGTCATAACAAATGTCACTTTCTCAACAGACACACTCAAAAATAGACAATAAAAAGACAAGTACTCTTCTTCTGTCACAACAAACGCTTTGGATTATTACCCCCACATTTTATAATAGACACAACTCCCACTGATCCACAGACGTGCTGACACGTGTGTCAGCATCAGACACATGACACCCAATATGAATGTTTTTTAACACTTTGAATGAATGTTTTAAGCCCCCCCTCCCAGTTTGATGGTATTTCCCTATTTGGATTTACTAGAATAATGAGGAAGCTTTTCAGACACTGTTATAAAACCGTTGTTTCCATGTGTTTCCTGGATCATCATTACAAAAAGGCACATAGAGGAGGGGTCACCCTAAAAGTATTATATAATGGAGATGTATACAAAGATAGGGTAGGCGTCGTTCAAACTGTGTTGTGTGCTAGCGCAGATCTTTATATAATCATATCAAATATGACCTATCATCACCTTATGTGATCTTAAAAATTATGGAATTGCTTTTTAGTTCTATAGAATTCAACATCGCCGAAAATACAGCATAGAAATGGTAAAATAGTCTCACTTGCTTTCAAAAGCTGTTTCAATAATCTGAACATTATAACCCTCCTGAAGATAAGATGTACTGTAAGCCATTTGTCTTACCACATTGTATTTAATAATTTATTGACTGTTTTACTCAGAAGGGTTGTCTTTGTAGTCTATACATCAAAAATTGTAAAAATAAATAAATTAAAAAAAAGAAAAAAGAAAAGACACCAAAACAGTTCAAGCCTGTAACTACAATGAAAAGTTGCGAAACAATTAACAAAGGTGAATTAGCTCAATCAAAGCCTGTACCTGACATGCATATCTGAATGTACTGTAATTGCTGTTAAGTTGTGGTTACAAAAATAAAAAAGTTCTCCTTGAACCCGTTAAATTGACTGTCACTGCACACATGGCTGAGAACAAATACTGAAGAGGTCTGTCTGTTTTTATGATGCCCTCCATTACTGCTGCTCTCCTTTATTATGTTCATTGAGACAAACAATGCAGGCAAGAGATAAGGCCTGTGTTCACTGTGTGTTTGTGTGCATGTGTGTGTGTAGCAGTGTGTTGGTGCCTTTGTAAAACCATCAGTAACCCCCTGGCTTTGTTCTACAGTGCAGAAGTTGTGGGCTGAATATCAACAAGAAAGCTAGAAATCAAGCCCTCTGAACGAAGCTTTTATCTGTTGGAGAGCAGCTCATTAGCATACTAATTAGATTAATTAACTTAAGCACATCATACATTAACAGTGTCGGCTCACGCTCACTGAAACTAACTGTTGCTGCACATGGCAGGATGGAGAGAAAGAAATATCACATGGGTGTGACAACAGAGATAGTGCAGCACCATTCATTTGAATGTATTTAAAGCAAAAGTTAAATACCTTCTTCTATATACCACTGTCTCCAGCATCTTTATTTGTACAGAGAGGTTCCTTGTGTGTTTTGTTGTGCAGAACTGATTGGCCTGCTGCATACATATTATAGTATGGGATCAAGGTGAGAGAAGGTAAATACATCTGGTACAGCCAGCAGCCACAAGTAATAAAGCTGGACATTACAGCTTTATTTTTATGTATCTTTTTATTGACAGAAAAAGGACGCTGGATGACAAGTTAACTCCATAATGATTGAAATCTATAAACATTATTATATGAGTGTGGGAGCTTTTTGCAGCCATTCATTGTAAAATAATTATCTTTGCCTGCTAACCCCCAGCGACTTTTCCTGTGTGGTTTATGTCAATAACAGATATTGAATGCATGCTTTCATGACCAAGATTGTTGTTGAAATGACAAGAGCTTTAAATCAAAAAGGATATTATTTTAAATTTGACATTATAATCTGCATTTGAACCCAAATGCCAGTCTCCATTACCTTCTCACAAATACCAAATGAGTGCTTTCATGCCACAGAGAGGTTTGGGCCATGGTTATAACACATGGGGTTATCTTACTCCAACATGACTAAAGGTATAACATGGGGAAGATTAGAACCAGTGAACAAAGGTCTGTGTTATCAATCCAGCTTTAATCGTTTTGGTCCTGATAGAGAGTCCAACAGACAAAAAGTACAATTATAATATCAATAAGCCAATTAGCAGAGACTTAGAGGACGAGAGCGACGCACAGACGAGGAGCAGCTCAGTCAGAGAGGAGAGAGCAAATGAGAGCAGAAAAATGGACACAGAGTGTCTGGGTGAACAGAGGTGTAGCCTCAACAGAGTAATCCCCTCTCTTCAGCAAACCCTGTGGTTGCTAGGCAACCCAAAATATGAATAGGCAGGGGACCATCCTGTGAACGGGCCCATCATTTATGGATGAGTTACAACAGAAAATTGCACACACGCACACTGACACACATGGTTTGGCGGTGCTATGGTCAAGCTACTGTGACCATCTGACATCTCAACAGCGGCCAGATAAACTGGCATAGATACCTGCAGTGTGTGTGTGTGTGTGTGTGTGTGTGTGTGTGTGTGTGTGTGTGAGCCTGTGTAGCAACTCTAACAACATGTTCAACGACAGGCCAAAGCCCAGCCTATTCACCCAGACTCAATGCCAGGATTACAGTGCAGACTGCCTCCCTGCGTGTATGTGTGTGAATTAGTGTTTGTGTGTGTGTGTGTGTGTGTGTGTGTGTGTGTGTGTGTGTGTGTGTGTGTGTGTGTGTGTGTGTGTGTGTGTGTGTGTGTGTGTGTGTGTGTGTGTGTGTGTGTGTCTGTTAGACTCCCACATACCAGACCAGAATCCTCAATCATTTGGACTCAAACCTTGTATTTCCCCATACGCTCTCGCCTCTCTCTCCGCCCCCAGCATTCTCCCTCAACATTATAATATTCTGTCAACACTCATTTTCAAGTTTTCATCCCACAATAAAAAAAAATCACTCCTCCCTGCTTGCACGTACTTCAAAGAGCTATCAGGAACATAACGAGGGGAGTGTGGCGGGGTAAGCAGGTGAAGGGTGGGTGGGGTTGGTTGGAGATAAAGCAGGTATCTCAGGAGCTAAATTTAAATTATTCAAATTGTGTTGCATTTTTATTTTTCAACTGAAAGAGTGACTTTAATTGAATTTAATGATTCTGTGTGTGCGTGTGTGTGTGTGTGCTGTTACCTCGGATACAGCCCAACTCCAATCTCCTGCAGCTCTCCGTCACTGATGGTGAAACAATTACATGTCACCTAATGGAGAGAGAGAGGGGGGGGAAAAGACGGGAGACAAGAGAGTGGAATTATTTGTTAAATTGCTTCAGGGAACCAACAATACCTTTATCATATGTTCTGAAGAATTTTACATATTTTTGACAACTGAGAGCCTTCGCTGGCACTGCCACTGAAACATGACATGCTTTGAGATGCAAAGGATTATATGTCTGAAATCACCAATTGTTTCTTGAGCCATTGCAATTCTATCTTTAAAGCAAAATAAAAGCTTTTTTTATGTGACAAACATGTCTGTTATGTTTTCATCAAAAAAGTGAACAAAATGTTTTTTTTTCATCAGTTTTTTTGTAAAGTGGTTCAAGAGAAAGGGAAGTGTTTTTGTTCACCCTAGTGCTAAAACTGAGAACAAAATGATTGAAAAGTAAAGACAGATGGAAGAACAGAACTACTTTCAAACAGCCAGTAATAACACGGAAGACGCTGATATGAAAGTCATTTTCCACCTTTAATGTAATAAACAAATAAAAGATGAATGACAGGGGAAAGAAGAGTAGCAGAGGAGAGGATAGAAAAGAAAATGAAAATGGATCGACTACTTCTACACTGAACACAAAAAAACTCACATGGAAGCAAAACAGTGATGAAATGAGGCAGTTAAATACAACGCAGTGGACTGTGAAGCTAATGGCTCTTCAGATAAGCCAGTGAAAGGATATAAAAAAAACCCCATTTGATTAAACTCTATGATACTCCACGTAAAGGTTCAAAGAGCAGCATAAAATTGAAGAGTTTGACCTTTTAGAAAAAGCTGTTCAAATACTGATATTGTGCCAACAATACTGAGGCATTTAGAAACTACTGACAATCTTAGATATTTTAGCCGGCTAGCATTCAGCCTCCACGGATGGCAGCAAGTTATTTTGTGAAGTTTGGTAGGTTCAAGCTGTGGCTTGGCATTCATCAGGTGTAAATTATTGTAATACAACACATTACAACATAGATTTCTGCCACGCAATCATCACGGGATGAAACACATGTTTGGAAATATGTTTGTTTGTCGTGTACACCAAGAGGCCACACAGATTGCTTACTGGTCACTGTGGTGGGTAGATAAAAGTATCTTGAAAGAGTGATTTGCGACAGATAGCAGCTCAGATTGAGATCCTCGCCCTTTTGCATGTTTCATCCTGACACTCAGAGCTAGCGGCCTCACACGCTCACTGACCAAACAGCACACCCTCATCCTCATGTCAGAGGCCATGTTCTGTAATGCCTTGACTCTGTGTCACTCCATTAAAATGGATCTATCTGTTGAACGTGTGTTTAAACTGGAAACTCGCTTGTCTTAAGTCAAAGACGATTAGATGAAGGTATGGCTATAAATACTGAAACTCCCTACAGTGTTATTGAAAATCTCCACAGTTCTGTTAAAGCTCCGTTAAAACACATTTTTATTTCCGACAAATCCTTCAAAATAAAAGTCCCCCATTATAATGTTGTTGGAATGCTTTCATAAGAAAGAACCAGGAAATGTCTTTTCAAGAGCAGTTTAGCACAACTCTGCAAGACTAATCTGAAAAACCACACAGAATCAGTTACAAGCTATACAACGTACAACTGAACGTTTCTTTTTTTCTTAAACATTTATAGAACATAGTGACTTGTAGAATAATCTTTTACTGGTCAGATGCACAGAAATGAGTTGACAAACCTATCACAGTCTTGTTTCAGGGGCTGAAAGGGGTTTTAAATGTGAGAATATGTGTCCATATGTGCGGCCACTTTTGATATTTAAATACCACCATATAGTTCAAATATAGCAGTAAGCAAAAATGATAAAAATAAAACCATGATGCAAACCTCAGGTCACTCCTAGGCGAGGACTCCTTGCTAGGGTTTTTTAAGCTAAGTTAGGAGAGTGTTTGTGAATACGAGGTTACACTGTAAGCATGTTAAGCTTAGTATTTGCATGATAAGCTGGCAGTAAGCTACCAGGTTAATTAAGCTTAGAAGGCATCAGCATGTTACCATTATCACTGTGTGCATGTTAGCTTTATTTGTTAGCATTTAGCACCTCATAGCTTACTATAGAGAGCTAATAATGTCTTTATAGTCTTAGTCTTGTTTCTCCTGGCCACGATGAAGAGTGAGACTCCTCCATATCACAATGTTTGGATATTAAATAAAGTTTGTATACCTCCGGGAGCATTTTATTTGAAAAGAAAAAAAAAAAAAACTTATTATCTTTCATATAAATCCTTAAACCATTTTAAACACACAATAGCCAAACACGCTTGTTTATGAAATAGAACCAAATCAAATAATCAAATATGATCTAATGATTAAATCAACAGCAAGATAAAGAATCATTTCCCTCAGTCTACAAAGCACAACTAAGACTTCTGCTTAAATGAGGTTTAAAAGATATCTAAATATTTGAAATGCTTCAACACTTGTCTACAAACCTCCCACAATGCACCAGGGTGGTCTGCAAGATTCAAAGTACACATTTCATGAACAAACTAATGAGAGATGCAGACTTCCAGGAGACAGAGGAGAGAATTCAAACAGGGGACAAATCTGGTTTGTTTGCACAGAGAGGGTTTGAATAATGACAAAGATGTTTAAAAGAGAGAGAGGAAGAAGGGAAGACAGAAACAAACAATAAAACATGAAAACGTTGACAAAGAAGAGAATGAAAACACAAGAGTCTTAGATGTGTCCATTACATAGCTTGTGCTGGAAAACAAGTGTGTGAGTGTGTGTGTTTGCGTGTGTGTGTGTGTGTCCCATGCTGAGTTATACAAATCACTGTAACTATGGAAGTATTAGTATTCAGACTGTCAGATGAAGATGATGAAGATGAAGATACAGAGGGTAAAATTTAAGTTAAGCTACATCCCGTCCTGTTAATATACACGAGAATCAGAACTCTTCAAAATGATTTGAATTGAATCTGCAGTTTTAATACACATCATTAAAGTGATGCCTCATGGGAAATGAGAGTTTTTACCAAACTTTGTCATAAAGAAGCAGACAGGAAGAAATGTGATTACAAAGAAAAACACTGAGGCACACACACACACACACACACACACACAAAACCATTGTTCACACTTCATTGTTATTCAGTTTCACTCACATACATCCATCATCTCTGCCATAAACCATGCATTAAAGGGGAGGGGGGTGAATCTAATAATACAACAATATGTTATATGGGAATTACAACACATCTTGATGAAATAACATTTAAGTGCTTTTATGTTCACTTAATGAAGTGGTTATCACAAACAGCAGTGACAGACGGAAGGTGAGGATGAGTGCAAGACCTACATGTCATTATTTTAAAAATCAATGATTGAAGTAGACTACAGGCTACTCGGGTTGATGTTGTGTGTTGCACAGAATGGCAATGTCTTTGGTCAACTGCCACACACTCACAGACACAGACACGCGCGCGCACGCACACGTGCACACACGCATACCTGAACACACAGCTGAGACAACTAAAGCTGCAAAAAAGAAAAAACATCATTGCAATTAATTCCAGTTTCTCTGACTCAAATTTCAGACCATTGGTCTGAATTCAAGTTCTAAAGAGAGGAAAGTACATAATCTCATCTCATCTTATTTTATCAAATATGATTTTTTTTTTATATTGTTGCTGATTTATTTGTCCAAGTTGAATAAGACAAATGACTCTTACAGCTCTAGAAATGACTGGCTGTGCACTGGACCCTTCTACATGAGGCTGCTGTCACAGCTTCCTCTACTGGCACCGCCATCACAGACACGACAACCTTGTGTCAACACATGTTCACTAAACCAAGGAAGAAACAAAGCAGAGACAACCAGAACCAGAACTTGAGCTTGTTTTTTTTTGTGTCTTACTCATTGTACACTCATCTCCTGTAAAAAGTGTTTTTGACTCCCCTGTGGTTTTCTCCTCTTGAGAAACAGGCAGCATTGGATGCTGACAGCGGGGATGAGGAGAGGGCCGTGCAGAGAGAAAAGAAAGGATGGTTTGAAAAGAGAGAGAGGGATGAAAAAGTGTAGAGCAAATTCAAACAAACAGTGGTAGGGCTGGGCAAAGATCTGTGTGACGCACGCACGCACGCACGCGCACACACACACACACACACACACACACACACACACACACACACACACACACACACACACACACACACACACACACACACACACACACACACACACACACACACACACACACACACACACACACACACACACACACACACACACACACACACACACACACACACACACACACACACACACACACACACAAAGTTTCTCTCTCAGGGGAAGGGAATCAATCTAGCAGAACATCCCCATCTGCAGAGCTGACTGGTGGACGCCTTCTGCATCCCAAATACACACATAAACATGTGCTGTATGTGTGCAGCTCTCCCTGCTTCACACAGAAATTATGAAGCATCAGAACCTTTGTACTGGCTTGAAAGCTTACATAAGCAAACTTCCAATACGATATGTTTTCTTAATGAAACTGTAAGTTATCAACAAACTTTCTGAACATCTGAAATATTCTTGATTGAACAATGTCTGTTGAGCCCTCATCTATCAACACGAGATAACACAGGGTGATAGAGAGCCTATTGCCTTTACGTTTGCTGAAATATCATAGAACGCTTACAGGACTTCAAGGAGAAGTTTCACACAACTCATCAAGCAGTGCTCAGCTGGTGTCGTGGTTTCCATCAGTAAGCAGTGGCTGGACGGCCACAGACCAGCCAAGTGGAAATAAAGCAACAAAGTCTCTTTCCAACTCACCCGTATGTGAGATTACATCTTGTTTATTCTTGTCTCTAGAGCTATGCTTGTCTTCTTATACATCCATGGAGAAATGAGGATCACTATAAATGAAAAACAAATAATATCTGGATGATGACACTGACAAGAGGCTGACACTGCACAGGAGGAAATGTTTGAATCTCAGGGAAGTCACACCTGCAACAACAGCACGTTTCCACAGGTGCTGCCTGAGACTCATAGATTTTACATTAAATGATTTAAAGGGGCTTAATGTGCTTCATCTGAAAATATGGAAACTTTATTAACTCATGGAAACTTGATAAAGTTACAATAGTTACATGTAAGCCTCGTTGCTACTTCAAATGTTATTTTAGATTAGATAAAGAACCGTTGGTACGTTGTCTGTCTTCTTTGTTGGTGTTTAGACCAGAGTTAAAACAAAGAGTCTAGTCATCAGTAAGGCCCAAAGGCTTACCCAAAGGCCCACCTAGGGACAAGAGTTGGAAATTAGCAGTATAAACTATGTGCAGCACATCAGTTTCATGCTCTGTATTGAAACTTAAAATGTTAAATTGTATTATCCCCCTTTTATAAATAAATAAACAAGTCAAACAGCATAACAAATAATCCAACACAAACTAAAAGGACAAATGATTTCAGACTTCATAGCTGAATATTTACAGGTTTATGTTGGTGAATTGTATTCAAGAATATTTTTTGTTAGTTGGTAAAAAAGGCTCACTGCAAACAATACTGTGTCTGTTTCATTATAAAAACGATTCATAGAGAAAATAATTAATGGATTAACAAGAGAAAGGAATCTGTAGTTGCAGTCCAGACTATGTTTGTGCTTTTAATCTTTTTATAAAATTCCTTACTGTAACTGTAACTGTAACTGTATCTAATCTATTTATTTATTAAATCTCATTATGAAAAAATGAGATCAATGAAATAACTTGCCCTGTGCTTTAGAGATGACATACATTTCAGGGAAACAGCTCAAATCCCGCCACAGCTGCTCTATCAAATTGTCTGCCTGTAACCATGGTGATGGCTGTTTGATTTCTATGATAAGAGTCTCCTACAGTTTACCTGTTTATTTATAACTGGCTCATTAATGGAGAGAGTCCTCCCCTGCAGCTTCATACGAGGTCACACACTGCGCTGAAGTGGACGTGAGGAGGGAGTTTGTTAACACAGTTAGACACGGCGACTGTCCCCGCCATACCTCTCTGAGTGAAAATCTGTTCCATTAAATTCAATCAAAAAAAACTTTCCAGTGAATAATACGTCAGAAATTGCTAGCAGCAGGTTCTTAGCGAGGATTACAGGCCAGATACGATTCACCCGCTGCTGTCCTACTGCAGAAAATTGTACAATTGCTGCATCAACAAAAGAAAACAAAGCCGTTTTTTTTTTTGTCTGGAAGAGTTTGCTTCAAAATGGCGGAGATAATGTCAGTCCCCACATTCATTCATTTGTTTGCTCATTTATTTTGCTGCCTGTCACACACAATATTTCTGCTGATTAGATTTGGATGAAACTTGTGGAAATGATAAATGTGAGATAGAAAAGCCGAGGCAGAGACAGGCACAGAGTGAAGGGTGTGGTGAGCAGCCTGTGATGTGGAAAATGAAAAAACAAGATCAAAAATGCCCCGTCTCCAAAATGTCATCCTCTAGAGGGGGAATGGAAACAAAAAAACGGCACATTTTCAGAAAAATGATAACATTTAGACTTCATAGTGTCAGTTCTAGAAGTACTGAGAAAGAGGTTAAGGCTTATAAACATAAATAAAGATAATAATAATAATCATTTTGGGTTTCAAGAGGTTCCTCGCACCCTGTGAGTGCTCAGGCCCTAATAACATGTACACTAAGTTATACCAAAAAGGATAAAATGTCTAATAAAAAAATGTATAAGACATTGTGATGTATCCCCTTTTGTCTGCAGTGTGAAATGTCATTGCTTTTTTGTTTAATGAAAAGACTGAACATCTAACAAATTACAAAGAATTGCAGCCTAATCTAAAAATAAAAAATAGTTTTAAAAAACATGATTTTTTTTTCAACCGTCATCAATCTGTGAATTTGAGAACTTCAACATTAACCGTTGTAAAGCAAAGTGTTCTCCATCATTTCAGTGTGAAGCAAGCGAACCATCAACACTGTTGTGATCTGCAAACCTTAACTAAACCTCAACCTCTAACTAAACTTAAACTATAACACTGTCCCACCATATAACAGATGTTTTTACATTTTTAAGGCTTAAGCAAAGCACAGAGAGATGTTGTCGTCCTGCCGCTGCTCGAATCAGAGCAGAAAACACCCTCATGTTTTAAAACAGGGGCAGACCAACAGCATATTATGCTTTTAATTTGGGTGGTTTCTTGGAACAAATTGTCTTTATCAAGACAAATATGACCAGACAGATAAGAATTAAACAAGCCTGTATTGTGTTCTGCAGGTGCGGAACTCTCCACTCTTATCCTAACAACAGACAAGTATGTCCATCCCTCACCTCGGACAGGATGAGGAAAACGATAACTTGTTTTAACTAACCTGTGTGCTCACAGTAAGCTCTATGCCAAGGACTACACGGTGGCTGTGCTGATGTGAAATATGCCGGGTGGGAGGAGCATATCAAAATGATTTCTGTGACATTTTATAAACATATACAGCCGGCACATCTCTAAGTGGAGGGATGGGAGTTTGTGACTGCAGGGAGCAGGAGGTCTGTCATCGTGTATCAGAGGCTTTGGATTGGTTTGCTTTGTCCTGTCACGTCAGTTCAAAAACACTTGTGACTGGATGGTTTATGTCTTTAATGTTGCTGGAATTGGTTCAATTACTGTCAATCCAGTAAAAACTACAAAGGCCATCAGACACAATCAAAGGCCTCATCTGCATCTGTGTGTGTGTGCCATGTGTGCACGGTGCTTTGATAAAGTATTAATGACCTAACCATGGCCTTTCATCTCTCTATAGACAGGCAGACAAACATACAGAGGATATCTGTGGTAATATGAAGAAGAAATTGAGGCTAAACACTAGATAGTCACATGTGTACATATTTCATGCACACACACACCAAGCAGCATTTTTTAGCTTTAACTTTTACCAATGATTCTCCCCACTACTAATTGGGCCATATTTCCAAAATGCCACATGATCACATTTAATCTTAAAGTGGCAGATCAAAAGTTAAGACTTTTTTTTTTGAACAACCGAGAAATGTCCCCAAATCTCCCTGAGCTGTACTGAGCGTTTTAGCATCTCCTGGAATTTTGCTCTTTTTTATTATATTCTTACTGCTCTCATCACTGTAATTTTTAACCATACCTAGAATCTGTTTTCAATGCAAAAGTTCAAAATAGCCAGTGTACATGACCTGTTCAGCACTGAACACAAGACAGACAAAGTTAGCCACATTTGGGAGCATTTAAAAGCTTAGGTGCAAGAATTTACCCCAGATGTTGGTGGAGACCAACACAGAGTTAAAATAAGAGTGAATTTGGACCTACAATCTCTAACAGAGCAGTGTGAGTGCAGGCCAGAGGGGGAATAGCGGGGGGGCAATCGTGCTTAAGCACAGTACGGGACATCTCCACTAGTGTGAGTTCGCCCTAAGAGACCTTCTCCACCTTTAACTGAACAGAGGGTCACATAGTGCAGTCAGTGCACACTGGTTTGTCTGCAGGTGACACAGGTTATGTCCTGATCAAATGACCCTTCAGGAACAGTCTGGTAACTGTGTGTGTTTAGACACTACAGACAGGAAGCTCCCATCTCTTGATGTGCTATAAATCCACAAAATTCCAAATTCCATCGTAATCAGGGACAAAAATCTGCAATTGACCTAATTATTATGCAAAATCAGTGGCCTGTGCCCCTTACCTGTAGCTACACACATAATTTACACATTTTAATTATAGACTTGTTAAATGGTCAATGAACTTGGACTTCCATTGCACTGTTTCTAAACTTCTGACCACTTAAAGTGCTTTTTACATTACATGTCACATTCACCCATTCACACCACTTCCACACACTGATGGCAGAGAGGCTACTACATAAAGTGCCCAACTGGTCAACAGAACTAATCCATTCATACATACATTCACACGCTGCACTTACGCATGTGATTGAAGGAGCTACAGTAGGACTTGAACTCTAGGGTTCAATCCCCGGCTCAAGATCACTGACCCTGACGGGCAGCTGTGGCTCCGTTGGTAGAGTCGTCGCCTCCGAGGGTTCAATCCCCAGCTGAGCAACATGTCCGATGTGTCCTTGGGCAAGACACTTAACCCAGAATTGCTCCCGCTGCTTCGGTGGCGGTGTATGAATGGGATTAGTTACTTCTGATGGATGATACTACATAGTGACCACTACCATCAGTGTGTGAATGGGTGGGTGTGACATGCAGTGTAAAAGCACTTTGAGTAGTCAGAAGACTAGAAAAGCGCTACAGAAGCTCAAGTCCAATACCATTTACCATTTACCACTAACCCTACCACTGGGCCAATAACAACTGCTCCGATTGTCATTACTGATTCCTGTGTATTACTTTTCAATTAAATCTGTGTTAGCCACAGATTTGGCAGCTTGGACATTGCACTACAAGGCTTTTGTTGTCCAGTTATTGACATAACATGTCATTGTTACCCAGCAAATACTGAACACAAAAGTTCCTGGTTTAAGTTTGACTGGGGACTTTTGCCACATGTCATTTCACAATGCCCCTCTCTCTCTCTCCCTTCAGTTTCCTCTCCTATCCACACACATCCTGTCCACACCATGTTGAGGACACATGATGTCCACAGAAAAGACTCAATCTAGGCACACACAAAAAAACACTTTTACTTCATTCTGCATAAAAACTGAAAAAAAACCTTGTTCTAACATTTTCAACCCCCAAAAGCAGATCTATTGGACTGCCTTTTACAATCTAAATGAAGAATGTAAATCAAACAATCTTCAATCTCTAGTGAAACAAACAAAAAGCAAATATAGAAGTGGGAGGAGAGGAGAAGGAATCCAGGCAATACTGAAATGATCTATATCATCATTTGTATGTTTTTATGGTCTAATGGCCCTTTATTTTTTCTCTGAGCTGTTTTGGCTCAAACAGACGCACAAACACACAGAGACCCCCTGAGTCTGTCTCTGTTCAAACAAGTGTGAAACAGCCCAACCAGCTCAGGGGGGGATAGGGGGGTGATTGCGAGGGAAATACGGGATTAGTAAAGCACAGGGGGAGGAGGGAATGGGAGGTGAGCAGAGACAGAGATAAGACGGGACAGACAGGTGGAGGGACAGAGTTGAGAAGCAGCAGGGTTGAGGGATGGAGGGATGGAGGGATGGAGGGAGGAGGGACAGGGGAGAAGAAAGATGAGTGAAGAGGCATTAGCAGTCTGAAGTTGCTGAGCGTGAACAAGAGCAGGGGGGGCTGAATTAGAGAGGTGAATCCTGGGAAAACACTGAGCAGAATATTGAGTGGAAGGCCACAGAACAGCAAACAGCTGATATAGAATAGATTTGAAAAGTGTGAACCAGAAACAAAGAAGTTAAAGATCTTAACACTTCATTGGATACACAGATTACTAAACAGTAACTGGAACAAAACTAGCATCTTTAGTTCTGTTTCCTCAATGATCCATGTTTACATATTTCATATATGGACTGATTTTAGGGACCAAGCAATGTTTCAGGTTTTGTTTATCACAAAGTACAGATGATGGTTCTCAACTGATTATTAGAAATGCAAGGCAGGGCTGACAGCGAATGTCTATTAGGAATGATGCTTCTTCCTCTGTTAATGAATATGTACAGAATGAGTATCCAGCACTACTAGCTCTGTTGGCTGTTTGTGACCCCTTTACAGAGGGAGAGTCATTCAGTATTATACAGGATGTTATAAATAGTTGAGTTATTGTGTAAGTCGGACAAAATCTAGACTTCTAAAATCCATGTGAACATGTTAGTCTGACTGAAATGGGATTTCTTAAAGGTTCTAGCGTCGAGCTTTGACCCAGAAGTCGAAAAGCATTGCTATCGAGTTTCAGATTTTGCCATACTGTACATCGTTCTTTACCAAAAGTAAAGCGTAAAGTACGTATGAAATGTAAAGAGCTGTAAAGTTTTCCATGTTTTAACTGTTCGATATTCAACTATTTTGCTGCTTGCTTATTTGTTTGCAGGTTGTTTTGTGTGTGACGTAAAAGGTTAACTATTGGAAGAAGGTCCGATAGTGGCCAGCTGAATGGAGGCATATCACCACCTACCATAGCGAGAAGGAGATTCTTCCATCAATACATCGATTCTCCCCCGGTGCTCATATTCTGGGACAAGGACAGTAGTCTAATTAAATTACCTAACTGAGCTGTACTTGTAGCTTTATACTTTACTATGCATGTCAACATTATGCTTCCTGCAGCACCCTATGTCAATAAAACATCCTGATTCCAATCATCACACTTAGCTGAATGTCAAATCTCCACATCTACTATCTCTCCTTGATTTCGTTATAGAAAAAGGCAAACGCACAAAAACACATCTACCTTTGTGTGCTTAAATAGTAAGAAATAACAGAAATGTTACTTAACATGATAATGACATTAATGCAAAAGTCTCCAGCATACGTGTGTGCACACAATAACAAGGAAATACTATGTAGGACATGAACCCAGACTTCATTACACACACCCACACCCACACCCACACACACACACACACACACACACACACACACACACACACACACACACACACACACACACACACACACACACACACACACACACACACACACACACACACACACACACACACACACACACACACACACACACACACACACACACACACACACACACACACACACACACACACACACACACACACACACACTTCCCTCAGGCTGTGTGTAATCGAACACGAGATTGCCTCTCGCTCTCTAATGACTCATTTTGATGCTGATACCCAATCATCTCGGAGAGGAATAAGAAAGAAGGTCCACGTGTGTTTTTGTCAACTTGGCACTTTTTCAGCTGATGAACTACTAAGCTGCTGCACTCGTGTGTACACAAACACAGTATACTCCACCCATACATATTTTATATCCAGACATAAGCATGCATATAAAGAACAAGATTTATGGAACATATTACTTGCCAAACATATATATTTTGGTGTATGTTTCTGCCTCTACTGCCTTACCTATAACTGAACAACCTTAACAAAACCTACATGATGGCATGTGTCTTTGTGTGGAGGCATTTGGGCAAATGTGTTAAATTCATACAAGCTTCATGAACAGTAAGACTATATTTTTAAGATTGTTCCAACAAATATTCCCTTGGTTTTTATTTGTCCGTTAGGGCTGTTGAAGTCTATTATGAACACATTCCTGCGGTAAGTTAACTTCAGCAAGGGTTCTTTTTTTTTTTTTTAATAATAAAACAGATCGGTAAGTGGTAATGTTTACAACTGACACATGCATGCTACATATACAGGTTCTGATACAAACAGAGGAAAAATTGGGGGCTAGTTTTAGTTCTAGCTTGTCTTTACAAAACTGCTGCATGTGAAGGAAGACAGAATGAAAGAAAGAAATGACATGAATGAAAACAGGAAAATGTAAGTCTAGCAGAGTATTTGGGCAGGTTAAAGGAGAATAGAGCTGAGTAGAGATAAGAGGAGCCAGTTATTGTTTTCAGAGCAGTATTCCTTGCAGGAAATGGCTTTTTACTGCTTGACTGCTCTGCCGTAGTCTGAATCAAAGAGAGTTTCATGGGGGAAAAGCTATTCTTCTACTCTGAAGGCAGCAGTCAGTCAGGCATTTTCTGCATCTATAACTTTGTCTCACAACTTAAAAAATCTCTTTTATCCTCAACCATGATTGAAAGCAGAGGGAATCATAAGTAACTGAACATATAGAAATGTCACCAGTCCCAGCAGTGAATGTTAGGCTGGGGTGGCTAATTTGTGAAATTAAAGAACATTTCTTACATTGTTCCTATTCAAGGACTGAGTGGGAGTTTGCCTTCCTGAATAATTAGCAGCATAAATTACATATGAGTTGCACATGTATTGTTATGGTTCACTCCTCTCCCCTTGGATAATGCCTTCAGATGAATCAAGTTTGTGCTCTTGGATCAGGAAACATGAATATTTATAGGTCTTCAAAATATCCTATTACTTTGCAGAAGAATACAGAAGGAGGGGGATTTAGGACTTTCATGTCCAGAAGCTGTGATTTGTTTGTGTGTGTGTGTGTGTGTGTGTGTGTGTGTGTGTGTGTGTGTGTGTGTGTGTGTGTGTGTGTGTGTGTGTGTGTGTGTGTGTGTGTGTGTGTGTGACACCATGTTTGTGACCGTGTGTGTGTTTGTTTGTGTGTCTCTATTTGTGTTTGGGTGTGTAGCAATTACGACTCACAACCAAGATATTTTAATCCCAAACAAATAATGCTCCAATTATTTGACAAAAAACACTTACAGCCAAGAGTGACAGAAAGTGGTTTACTTTTCAAGCATTAAAATTCCCCGGTATGAGAATAGTAACTGAAAAAAAAAAAAAAAACTTAAACACTCAAAAATGGGGTGCAGAATCCAGTCGATATTTGTTATTAAACTATTTAAATGATGAAGTTATCAATGCATATTTGTGTCCCTAAATCCATTTCCCTACAGTGAAGCTGTTATATGAAGAGTGTATGCTGCTGGGTGTTTGATTGACAGGTGTGGCCTCAGGAGACTGACACTTTTAGTGTAGATATCAGAGTGTTGTGGTATGTTGCCATCGGCTGTATGCGTTACAGAGATTGCCCCGGGGGGTATTAATAGTGATTTTGGACACGTTTTTCTTTTCTTTTTTGGGGGGGGGAGGGGGGCAAACATGTAGGGCTCTGGTTGCCAAGTAACACAGAAACCCCTCCACCCTCCCTCATCCATGTTCAGCAGTGATGATCTCGTTCAGGATAACACAGTGATCAAGCCACTGCTGATCTCACTCCAGTATATTTTCAACTTCTGAGTTTTCTTCTAGCATTTCTACATGGCACTCTGGCAAAGATATTCATGTTACTTCTAGGTTTTTTATTTAATTTTTACTTCCGGCATTTTGCTCAGATACACGTCCTTGTTAAAACTTAAATTCTTTAAGTTCAGCTACTTTCAAAAAATGATAATTTCTGCTGAGCCTTTTCCTGTAGGTTTTTTAAGCCTCTTCATATAAATCCCTAGACTGTTAAATACAACTGCTCCAGTTCAATTTATGGAAAACAACAACATGACAAACCAAAGAAAAATAACTGAAGATTAAAATTTGCAACTAAAAAAATTGCTAAACTGTGTGCAGAAAACTAATAACACTCACAGACTTACATATTGATGGTTTTTGAGAGACAGGCAGAGATAGAGCTGGACATCAGGGAGAGAGAGAGAGTAAGGAATGACATGCTGCAAAGATACCCAGGTCTGATTTGAACCTGGGCTGCCCACTTTGAGGACTGTAGCCTCTAACCTCTACCCCCATGTCTACGGAGTCCCTATAGATTTATGATGTATAATAATACAAATCTGTGGTACAAGACAAACAGTGCATTGTTCAACTAGCACTAACTAGTGTACTTAATAACATATCAATGCCTCCTCTCTCATGCTTTTGTTTTGCAAAATGTGCTTATTTACTTTCTTAAATCAATATAGTCATGAGTTAAACCCATGATGAAGCTTTTCTTCCTTCAAGACAAAAAGAAGGTCGATGTGTTGAACACAATGACAGCAAGCATTCAAGGATCAAATCAAAGAGATTCACATGAGATCGTTTTAGGTTTTTAATAAAATACTTACTGAGCAAAATGCTATTTTGGATGAAAAAAATACATGAAGTGCTTGACATTTAAAAAATCACGACTATTACTATGTCTTTCCAGAATGTTTTAGAGAGTGGTCAAACGTTTGAGAGATGTAGACTTATCATCATTAGCAATACTCTCTTGATACCCCTGTATCATTAAAGGAACACAACCTGATGTACAGGATGTTTTTACACACACATGAAATGCTTTCCCTGGGTTTATATTCTCTCTGACACACACACACACACACACACACACACACACACACACACACAGACAGACATAAAGACACACACAATCCCTGAGGTTGTAAAACGACAATTATACCCCACTCCAGGATGACCATCAGGTTAAAGATCGCCGGCTCCATCCAGTTATCTGTGTGAGTACCTCTGTGTGAGTGTGTGTGTGTGTGTGTGTGTGTGTGTGTACAGGCATGTCTTTATGCTTGAACATTACAATCACATCAAGATGTGTCCGTGTGTTGCTGCATGTTTTAAGTGGGCCAGGCTGTAATGATAATGTGGTTTTTATGGCCCAGATAGTATTTAATCAATAGTCATCCAAATAATGACACCATACCCATAATAGCTGTGTTTAAGAGAGAGAGAGAGAGAGAGAGAGAGAGAGAGAGAGAGAGAGAGAGAGAGAGAGAGAGAGAGAGAGAGAGAGAGAGAGAGAGAGAGAGAGAGAGAGAGAGAGAGAGAGCGAGCTCTTTGGGTAAATACCTTTATGTTGCATTTCTAGTATTATGATGATGACTCCTCAGAGTAAGTGTTATGGGATAAGCAGTTTTTGGATTGAAGGTGCTGATAACTTCCTAACAACCCTATGTAGGAGGAAATTAAAACGAGCCTGCCACTAGGGTTCACGATTCTATTTCAGTTTTCATTCTTGGGGTCATAATTTGATTCAAAATCCATTTTCGACTTGAACCCCTTCCCCATTGACATTTCCTTTGGTTACAAAGGGGCGATTAACGAGGGATCTTCTCCAGTCTGCTGGCCATTTTATTATTCAGTGTCAAATTATTATTCCACATTAAAAAGCACAATTCAAAGTTTTAAATGAATGCAACTTTTATTTTTGTAACGTTTTTATCAGCTGATTGCAATATTGTAAATGCACAGAGGAATACCTGAGACAAAGAAAACATTTACGCAAAACTTAAAAACATATGGACTTTAAGAGTTCTTGTATTCCACACTATTTTGATCTTACATAAGTCCTCCAGTAGTATGTTCATGTGTCATTTTGTGGGACATTACTGCATTTACTTTTGCCTTGTTTGTAAACATGTAATAATGACAAAATAAGATGATTAAAAATATATATGTTTAATTTATCTGTGTCTGTAGGAAGGCATGAACCAGACAAGCGTATATAGTGGCTGAGGAAAAAAAACTCTTGATGCGTCTGTGTATGAGCATAGAACTGCAACAGCTAGAATGTACTCCTGATACTGCGATCTCTCTCCATTGGCTGATCATCAGCACATTTTAATCCTGTGTGATCTAATATCATCCTAACACACATCCTACCTTTCACACTTTGATATACCTGTCCTAAAAAAGGTGCCTGAGTGTTTCTTCTGTACAGCTGTTCAGTAAAATCATTTTATTGTTTCATCTGAAAAATGGTTCTCTGGAGGTTCTCCACTGTAGCATAGAAAAGGACAATGTTATGTAGGTGACAGATTTTCTCTCCCTTCAATCCTGATTGAACATAAATGTACGATACAATAAGATACAAGACCTTGTCATAGCTGTTGTTGAAGCTGTGGTTGTCAGTTTGTATCTGACTTTGGCTTTGTGTCTTTGGTCCGTTTCTAAACATTGTCGGCAGTTTCTCACTTATGTCTGTAGGCTAATATGATTGTGGTTTTGTTTCGGTATCTATTCGACTGTGTTGTGTGTGAATGAATATTTAACAGTCACATGTTTACATCTCATGTTGACTTGGTACTTTATTCTAATGGAAGCTGCTAAGATCGTCAGTCAAGGATCACTGTTGTTTATCAAATGCTGCCACACACACACACACACACACACACACACACACACACACACACACACACACACACACACACACACACACACACACACACACACACACACACACACACACACACACACACACACACACACACACACACACACACACACACACACACACACACACACACACACACACACACACACACACACACACACACACACACACACACACACACACACACACACACACACATCTGTGTGCCCTTCACAGAACAGAGCTTCATAATTTCACTGGGGTCATTAGCATAAAGATATGCAATCAGGAAATTAGCATATTACTAGAAAGTGTGAATTTAAATTGGCTTGTCCTAAAGAAGGACACAGATAAACTGAATACAGTCCTGATTTATCTTTTAAAGACTTTATGTAAAAATGTGAGAGATTTTACAAAATATGCCAATGAGATTGACATGTTTAAAATACACCAGAAAAACACAAATCTACTAATAGCTACAGAAACTCTTCTCATTCCTCTGAGTTTCTTTTTTTAGTGTTAGTGTGTCCGCAGACACTTCTCTCCTCGCTGACCTTGTACCCTTGAGTAGGTGGTCTGTTTGCCCTAGTGGCTTCCATCCTTAAGGGTCAATGCAGCTTTGCATGTGTGTGTTGGTGTGTATGTGTGCTTGTGCATAAAAGGATACCACAACATGTAGTTCTGCATGTGTGTTTCCTACTGTGTGTGACATGAATAAAGGTTTAATGTAATCTGCCTTTGATTCAAACCTCATGTTTGTCTCTTAAAGTGATAAAGTAGGGCCCTGGGCTATGTGTGTGTGTGTGCATGCATGCAGGAAGTGCTTGTGTATGTGAGTGTACAAAATAGTGATGAAGTAGTGCCTGGGCCAATGGAAATTACCCTCATCCATCTCCAACAATGTACATGCATGTGAGTGTGCGCACGCACGCACGCACGCACGCACGCACGCACGCACGGACACACACACTAAACTGGACAGACAACAGACTGGAAATAAAAGGAGAAAATGATGTGATGGTAAATTCCTGTTAAGTTCAAAAGCCTCCAAAATAAGATGCAGGGTAAATCTTATAAATGTAAAGTGATCAACTGAAACATAAAGATTCACATTGAACAAACACTTAAAACATGAGTCACAGAGACTCTTGGGTTAAACTCAAAAATAATTCTTATGTCAAAACTTGATTAAATCTATTTAATACAGAACACACTAAATCAATGGATGATATGTAATTAAAGATGGAGGGAAGAAATCTAAGGAGAGTGAAGCAGGATAAACAAAGAGAGAAGGATGTAGCTTTGGGAAGAAATCAGGCCAAGAAGTATTAGCAAATTATAGGATTGTTCAGACACATTCAACCCATAATTACAGCATCCACAAAGTACTTAACGACAGATTCAAATGCTCCTTGTTCTACATGAAGTGTTTAACAAATACTCAAATGAATAAGCCAAGGTCTGTGTTAGTGAGAGCTCTTATGTCTGGAACAATTGGTTAATGTTATATCAGTGATCTTGAAAATGGTAATTTTCTCCTTTTTGAAAGTATGAAGCTGTGTAGAGCTGCAGGTTAGAAGAATAATCCTCTTCATGGATTAAGAGACACTCACGTTCTTATTAATCTTGTAGTTTTTAAATTGAAAGAAAATTGTGGGGGAAAAAAGGCACATCACTTCCTGGGTTGCCAGAAAGGTCCAGAGGTTAAATAATCACCAGTTTACACTGACTGAGTAATTATCTGTTCATTAACATAATGGTTGCAGTTGTAATAAAAACATGTCTGTTTAGCCACGTTATCATTATCACAATTAATGAATAAATAAATGATTACAGATGCTGCAGAAGAAGACAAAATATGGTGAGTTGATGATGACAAAAGTTCTCTGACTCTTTAAGCTTCCCAAATGTGTTTAAAGAGAGTTTCTGTCAAATGACATTTTCTAATGTTTGGATCCTTAGAGGGAAAGTAATGTTGTTTTCTATTATTCAACCCAAAATAAAGCCTTTTGATTGTGTAACTAAAGAACTAAGCAACAGTTCATTATTCATTCATTGTGTGTGTGTTGGCGAGAAATACTGTTACATATATAACTCAAAGTATTTAATTATTTATTTATGTACACAAAACAAATACAACAAATAGAGCTAACCTCTTACTGATTGTTACCCTGGGAAAGAGGACGACGACAACACACACACACACACACTAACTAACACACTTGCAGTAGTTAATTAGTGAAACTCCATGGATGATATTTTTGTCTCAGGAACAAACTGTGAGCCCCAGGGGCAGAGCAGAGAGTCGGGGGAAGACAGAGAATATTTCAGAAAGAGAGATGAGGAGGGAGAAGGAGAAAGAAAGGACGGATGATGACAGAGAGCCGAGAGAAAATAGATGCAATCCAAGACAAACAGAGAAGAAACAAGAATCAAGGGTTTATAAGGACGAAAGGGGAAAAAGAAAATAGGAAATAAGAAAAGGGAGATTACAGTGGTGGGAAAAGATAAGCAGCAGAATTATTAAATTGATGTGAAGTTACACTGGGTATCTTTAGCCGATGAGTCATTGCTCAGTTTAACGAGGATAACATCTAAGCATCGCAGTTTCATCAATACTGTGTTAGTGTGTGTGGATATGATGAACAGGAATGAAAGCTCTCTAATGCTTCCAAAATTACAAAATATAAAATGCAATTACAAAGAGCTGTCCAGAAGAGCTTGTGCTGTTTTACAATTGCTCTCTTTCCTTTAAGGTCAACATCTCTTCAGCAACTACAGAAAAGAATAGTAATCCATTTTAAACACACACGCACACAGACACACACACAGACACACACACACTCAGACACACACACACACACACACAAGTCCGCCCTCAACATATCGTTATATTTACAAACTCGAAGCAAAATATATATATATATATATATATAAATATATATATATATAAATATAAATATATAAAAAAGGATGTTAAGCACATGGTCCAGACTAAAATCAACATATGCAGCATGTCTGGCAGCTTGAGAGACAACATTTCAGCCCCAACCCGGACTGTAGAGTCGTATGGAGCTTGTAAAAATTAAGATGAAAACGTAGTTGAAAGCAGTAAATACGCTTAATTTATATCTTATAAAGTACAAAAGCAGAAGGCTTCAGTGTTTTGTTCAGTCTCTGTTGTAGAATGAGCACTGTAAAACATTCAGAATGTCTTTTCACGATCTTGTGGTTTATATTCCACTCTCTTAATCAGCTCATAGAGGTCACGAGTGTGATTGCTCAGTAGGCTGTGTCATACTGGTTGAGCTCTTTTCCCGAACATTAGCTGCTACGGAGCAGGTTGAGCTGCAGAGCTGAGCACACACTATGAAATGTATCAAACAGACAGGCTGCAAACTGCCACTGTATAAGAGAGCAATGTCTTTATTGACTACTTTTGACAAGTGAAATAAAAAGGAGACGAAATTGCAGTATTGCATGAACTGAGATTTGTTTACATAACTAATTGAATCACTGTCAAGTACATCCCTGAGTCAGTCGCTTAACAAGCCAGCTCCAGAATAGTGACCATAGATGGAGAGAGAGAAGACAGAGAAATAAAGTGGACAGAGGGACAAGAGTTAAGAGCCCAGGGAGGCAGGGAGAACAAGAGTGGAAAAACAAAGAAAAAATCAAAGAATGAACACACACACACACACACACACACACACACACACACACACACACACACACACACACACACACACACACACACACACACACACACACACACACACACACACACACACACACACACACACACACACACACACACACACACACACACACACACACACACACACACACACACACACACACACACACACACACACACACACACACACACACACACACACACACAGAGAGAGAGATCTTTGGGTTGAAGTCAACAAGAGCAGGTGACTGTCTGGAGGCGAGCTTTACTAGCAGCTTCAAACAGCATGATGGAAATATGACGCACACACACGTTCCTGCAGGGAGAGTTGGGACTGCATCTTTTGTTCGCTGTGGTCAGACAAATAACCCTTCAGTCAGCGACTCTGTGGCAGCATCACAGAGGAGCAGCTTCAGTACTCCCTAGAAAATAAATCCAGACAACTCTCTCTCTCTCTCTCTCTATGTTTCTGTGGCCTTTTGGGGATTTGTTTTGCCCAGAACAAAGCCATCCCTTGTGTGCTCATCAGGTCAGATGTGTATAAATCTTATCAATCATAAGTTCAAAAGGATGAATAATGTACCGTTTGCTTTGATCATGGTTAATATTCTGAATGCAGCAAAGAGAATAATATTCCTATAAATATATAACATGAAAAGCCTGTCAGCGTAGGATCAACCTGTGTGTGTGGATAGACGCAGTGTACTGGAAGAGCATTTTGTCTGCTCAGTGGAGCTCAAACACACCAGCTGTACATGACACCGACCGAGGTAGCATCCATGGCTAAAGCTGTCAGCACCAAAGAGGCTGAGAAAGTGTGTGTTTGTTTTTTTATGATGATGTGTTTTGGTTGCAAAGCAGCTTGGCAATACATTGCGACTGTTTTTCCAAATTGTCGACAGTGACAGTTGACACATTTAGTGTGGGGAGGAAGTCGAGCAAAAGAGTGACAAAAGAAACTGACGAGTAAAGGGAGAAAAATGGGGGGAAAAAATGGGCCTAAAAATGAAAAAAGTAAAGTAGAAAGATTCTCTTGTAGCATACCTCTGAATACCACATGAACTGAACTCAGTGGTTCACTGCTCAGTAGTGTGTAAGTGTGTGTGTGTATGTATGTGAGAGATAGAGAGAGAGCATGTCTTTCTGACTTATTGATTCATAGATCCCCTAAAGGAATAGGATATTAATGTCGACCTCTACAGTAAAGGAGACAGAGAAAAGAGAAAAATAGTGCCAGGCACATATATGTGAAGGGACCTGTATGGAGAAAGATACAGCTTGATGGATGGTAGAAGGTGTTATAGACACACACAGACACACAAAGAACATCTGGACTGTTAGGAGAAAGATGCACAATCTATTAAAAGAAGGAATGAAAAGAAGTAATGAGGAAAAAGAGCTTTTATATTCACATGTGATGCATCGCTTTTGTTTCCAGCTTCACAATTACGAATAAGCAGGAGAGATGTTTGAGGAGTGTGAAGTGAGGGAGAGGAGTGAGAGAAAAGGCTCTCACGTGGTCGTACCTACGGGCACAAATAATGAACACTAAGTGGGGAAAAAAACAGTCACTATCCAAAACATCTTAGAGGAACAGTGTTAAGGAAAGTGTGGCTTCTGTATCCTGATTTCTCTGCAGCATCTCAAAGATGAAAAAATGTTGCGTTAAAAATTATTTAACGCAGAACATTAAGAAGCAGGAGAAAAGGAGCTTAAAGTAGAGACAGCAGATACAGGTATAGGAGATACAAATACAACTGTGGAAAAATATTTTTTTAAAACGACACTTTGCTCACTCTAACCTTTCTTACTGATCAATGGTCCTCTCTCTGTGCCCCACCTATTCTTCATTCCTATATCCACCAATCTTCCTCATTCCTTGGTCTCCTCCTTGCATATTCTACCCCCCACCCCCACACACACACCCTTCTCCTTTGCTCTCCATCAGCTCATCTCCCATTCCTTCAGAGAGGTGTAGGCCCACTGAAAGCACCATCTGATGGTACAACCAGAGAAGATGAAAGGATGAAGGGAGTGAAGAGAAGGTGGGGGATGGAGGGGTGGAGGCAGATGAAAACAGGGTGTGGTGAGCAGAGATTTTGATGTAAAAAATAAGAGATCAAAAACCTTTAATCTCTGAAATGTCAGCTAAGTGGAGGGGGGGGGACCCACCCACAGACACAGAGAAAAGGGAGGATTTTTTTTTTCATATGCATAATAAGGGAACGCGATAGGTTACCAAAAAGTTTAGAACTGGTTTAATGAAGTCCAGAGTAACAGATATCTCAATAACAAACAGAAAAGATAAGCGAAGATGGTTTTGATGATTTTTAGGGCTGCAGTATGAAAGTGGTTGATAAGAACCATCAGTAAAGAAGAACGCTTACGGCTCACATTTTGTCAGTCAAATCTCTGCAGCTTTGTTCTTACACAGAACAATGCAGAAGAAGCAGGCCGCTGCTAACTGTGTAAAAATCTTCATCAAAGTATATTTAACAAATGTTGGGGTGCAGGATAGCCCAGTGGTTATGTTGCACGCCCCATGAACTGTACAGAGGCAATAGTCATCATCATCAACCCGGCCCTTTGCTGCATGTGAAACCCCACTCTCTCCTCCCAACACTTCCTGTCTCTTGACAGCTGTCCTCTCAAATAAAGGCAGCAGATTAAATAACTTAAAAAATGTAATTAAAAAGTAATTATTACCCTAGAAACATTACCATGTCTTTTATTGACTCATGTTAGGTGAAACTGTTTGGTTTGTTTCTTCTTTTCACTGGAATAAATAGTACAAGCTGTGTGCTGCAGTCAAACTGACTTGACTGCATTTTGAGTGGGGTACATCACTGATTCTCACAAAATGGTGACTGTGATTTTTTCTTATTTTTATTTCTATTTTCACCTCTTATTCTCAACTTGCTCTTCTTTCTCTCATCCTCTTCCTCTCTTCCTCACTCTTCCTTCTCATCCTGTCCCTGTGCTCCCTCACCTGTGAAACTAGGTGATGTCCTTGACACACACACACACAATCTGCACTGTGCAGATTGTGTGTGTGTGTGTGTGTGTGTGTGTGTGTGTGTGTGTGTGTGTGTGTGTGTGTGTGTGTGTGTGTGTGTGTGTGTGTGTGTGTGTGTGTGTGTGTGTGTGTGTGTGTGTGCGCGTATGTGCAGAAGCACATGCATGTAAAAACTCTGTCTTAACAGTTTTCAACATAACACACCTTTGCTTCCATCTGTCATGTCACTCACGCCCTCTAAGACCAGTTGGTCAATATGAGCGTCATCATCATTATGAGAAATGTCTGCCGTGTGATAGAATTGGATTACATGTAGCTGGAAGCACATGACATTAACACGACTTATGAACGCACCTGAGCAAGCGATTCAATAAAACTGGTGTGCACACACACACCCTAACAAACATGCCTTGCAGGGCTGACCATTCATCAATCTATCATCTCCTTTAATCACAAAGTGAGGACTTGTGCATCAGTGAACATTGTTATCATGATGTTCTCTTTATTAGAAAATAGTGAAAGTGAAAGCTGGTTTCATTAATGTAACATCATTAAGATCTTTTGTTATTGCTTTATTCTCTTTTTAAAGAAGGTGTAAGGGCAATTCTTTTTTACATTGTTACAGCTGATGGTATGTAGCCAATGGCTTCTCTATTTCCTTTGATTAGAAAACAGCACCCTGAAGCACATGTACCACAGACAATATGGGGACAGATAGAGTATATGGAACTACAACATACATATCTGATGTTTGGACAAGATCTAAAAGTTAAATGTGTCACAACCCCGGGCAGACCCAAAGCCACACAATTACAGAAAGCATTAATTGTAACAAAAGATTCAGAGAAACAAACAATAAACGAAGAGAGAACAAAAATTTTAACACACACACACACGCACGCGCACACACACACACACACACACAGGGGGTTCACTGTAGGAGTCAATTAAAGGAGCTCCCCATTGTAATTACACTATGTTAGATATACTGTTCCACTGGGATGTGAGCGTTTGTGTGTTTGTCCTCCCTCCTCCTGTCATCTTCCCCTCCCTCTCTTTTACTCTCCATCTCTACCTGGGGCTGTTTGCAGGAGGGGCTCATTAAATCCCAAACCCTCCTTTGGTCTCTCTAACTAAGAGGTGAAAAACAGAGATCTTTGTTTCGCTGTGATCCTTTTAAGTGCACTCGAACATCAAATTAATGAACGTAGAACAGAAGAAAACAAATCACTGAAGCCGACTCGTTTCAGTGGACAGACCACACATGGGAGTTAATTTGATAATTAATTATTAATGGACAGAAAATGGTCCTCATTTGTGAAGATAAAAGCAGTTCTAATCTTCTCACCATGCACCTTTTCTCCATCCATCTGTCCCATCCCCGCTTTGTCTCCTCTATTCCTCTTTCTTATCCTGTATGGCTCTGGGTCAGAAGAACTGCTGACGTGACTAAACCTGCTCTGCCAGATTCAATCAATATCACACACTATCTCACAGAAGCACACACTGGAACACACTCAGGAACATACTGACACGTGCTGTCATATCAGTCACACCCCTAATTATCTTGCATTCTTTAGAAAATCTAAACCGATGAGTTATTTAAAAAAGATCACCCCCTTGCTGTATGTGTTGATTAACACATGAGCTAATCAGACAAAAGTAATTGTTTTCTTGAACCAGGCTGTAAACATGTTCATTTCTGCTGTCTAATCTGCATTTTTTAAACAAGTGTGTATCTTACTTCTAGGTCATTTTGAGCCAGACTCAAGTGGAAACTCAAGGAACTGCAATTTTTTACATTCTGCACCGGCTTCATTTCTGATGAGGTTATACGGTTTGGTTGGGGCAGTTTAGGAGAACCTGGCCCTTTAAACAAAGCTGTATTTTGTTAACTGTAACCTCGACCTTCTCATGCAGTTTATGGTTTTAATAGTGAGCAAATAAAACACGTTTGAAATTAGAGTATTTTCAATCCAAACTTCAAATATTACACCCTCTATCACACTCCTGATGTTGGACTTAAATTATGTAATAGTTAAGCTTAGATATTTATTACGAAAATTAAATAAAACTGTTGGGGCCAGACAGAAAAAAAATATTTATTTATTGTGAGAGATGGCAAAAGAGCCAAACATTGAAACATTAGAATTATTTGTTTACATTGCTGTTTATTTGGGCTGATTTTGCTTTTAGCTTTTGTAAATTGATCTGGGGTACTTGTGCATCGTTAATGACAAGTCAGTGAGGCTGATGAGAGTCGGAGCGCAACAGTTTTTTCGGCTGCATAGTGCATTTTATTTATTGACATATTTTATTTGGTCAGAGTAATTTGTTTTGATTAAAGATTTTGTTAATAAATTTACAACTTGACTTTGGATCCGTGGCTGCGTTTTGTTTTTTAATAGCGTGTGTCAAACCTGCTCAGCGGTGGCTTACCTGGAAGTCAGTTTAGTTTGAAGCCATAACAAAAATATCTGTGAAAAACTCACAGGGCTACTCAGCTGCTAATCTGCTCCACTGTTTTTTTTGTTTTTGTAATTCACGTTTTTATTAATTTTTGCATCATTTACATCAAAAGTATAAACACAAATATTGATGCCTTTAAGTGTCTGGAATCAGTAAATAAGAAGAAGCAGCCACTCATTAAAAAAATAAAAACATATATATACATATAGACCTACCTACAAACAAATAACCTTAAGTCCACAGCAGTATTATGATATTTCATACAAATTCATTAACAATAACAACACAGATCTTCCCCAACATTGTCCTTTACCCTCTCTAAGATGCAAGATTCCTAATATAATAAATGCTCTTCACATCTGGCTACTTCTGTTTCGGACATTGTTTAGTCTGGCAGTCATATTTTCGAAAGCAGCAGTTTCCGTCATAAGTTTGAGCCATTCTGTAAACTGTGGTTAGTATGGGCTCTTCCAATTATGCAGAAGAATCCTGGCAGCTACAATACAACCTGTTATTATCAGTGCAGACTGTGCTTTAGAAACTCCTGCTGATATTAGAAATCTGTCCTCTAACAGACAGAGCTGTGAGGACTCAGGTAGAGTCTGTTCCTGCCAGCCTTCGAGACTCTTCAGCACTACTTTCCAAAAAGGTTTTTTTTTCTATTGACTGTTAAAGGTTTAGTGCAGGCTCTGAATGATTTTGATTTGGCTGCTAATGTTTTTTTCTATCAGTGGAGTGATGTTAGTTCAGTATAATAATACGTTACTAGCTCAGGTTAAACAACAGCCAACAACTACAGGTTATCTTCCTCAAAGAGGGGCCACATATCATCCATAAGAAGTGACCTGCACAGCACAACGGGCTGGGTTGGTAAGGTTTTCTTTACTGTTGGCTGTTTTTTTAAACAGAATTTTTGGAATATAACAGAGACTTTATATCATATGTACATTCTTCTACTTTTCAAGCTACATTTCCAGAAGCTTAACTAAAGACAGATATATGGGGTTGTTCTGCAGGTTGTTTGACATCGTTCAGCATGTGTGACCGGATGACTGACTGCTTCTGCTTTTTTTTTTCATGAATTATACATTCAGGACAACCATTTACTTTTTTTGTACAAATGGCTTTAGCACAACCTGAAATAAAGAGTGATGATTAACAGTCACTGTGCATCTCCATGGCAACACTTGCCAACAGCCAATGGGAGGAAATGGGAGGTGTGTGTGTGACCACGTGGTCGACCTTCATCTGGTGAGTTCTGTGCTACTGTGGAGGCACAAAAAACAAACACACAATACTGTAAATCCATGCACTGCTGTGAACCTTCATTGTACCTGAAAACACCTTGTTTGCAAACCGATGAAAAATGCAGAAAGAAAGCAATCTTTCCAGGCAGTTCTTTAAATGAGTCAACAGAATGGTTGACTTTCAGTCAGTCTATTAGCTGAGCTAAATGGTTTCTGACTCATCACTTCACCAGTTTATTCTAATTAATAGTTCTATTCACATCAATTATATTCATCAACTACAGCTCCCACAAGTCTTTGACACAAGAGAGCTGTCAAAATCTCATGAGACCTGGGAACCCATGAACAGTGAAGTGTAATGACATCTAACTCCTTTCATAAGAGAGGAGAGGAGAGGAGAGGAGAGGAGAGGAGAGGAGAGAAGAGGGTAAGGACGTGTTCAGATTTCACAGTGACTGATTGTATGTGTCTATTTTGTCTCTATTTTCTCTTAAAACCAATACATTTTGTTTCCATTTAGTCTGAACATATTTGTTGCAGGTGACATGATTTGTAATGTACAGACAGGACAGTGATTGTATTTGTAAAGGTGCACTATGTAGTTTTGATAGAGAAATGTGAAAGTTGTTCATAACTCTATAGACAAACTGTCCTCGAAGGAAAATGTGGTCCCTGGAACAATGTTTGAAGATAAAATGCTACGCGATAAGTTATGGTGGAGGGCCCACTACAGTGAAAGCGTAACACTCCTGGTAGCTTTTTAGCTCCAAACAGTGTTGTCAGTCATTAGCTTTTGGTTGAGGGCCACTTTCAGTTTGAGTCCATATCAGACTCAAACTATGAAGCCCTTACAGCAGATGAAAATGACAGATGTTGATCTATTGTTCGGTTACTTTTCCTTTGGATCACCTAACATTTTTCATTATTTATTTTTATTTTCCATGTAAAAAAAAGGAATACTTTTTATACATAAAAAATCTTCATTGACAAGACATGGATGAAGTGGATTTTAATTCATATCTGTTCAGACATTTTCCTCTGATAGTGTTATTCCTTCATTCTCTCATCAACCTTGAACATATCAAGTAGAACCGCTCATGGAAGATTGGATGAACCAGAATCTTCTTGATACAAGTTTAGTGGAGGAAATTGTTCAGATATAAATCCATAAGAACCATCAGTGAGACTCGTTTGAGTTTTCTCACTCTTTGAAATGTTGTTTATCAAAGGGATGTCGAAGCTTTACATTTCTATAGAGCAACTGTGCATCAGTGAGGTCATTGTTCAATCTTCAAATCATCAGTTCTACATTTTTTATCATATTCACTATCCAAACAGGTGGACATTCCCTGCAGTTCAACTTGTTTTCAGTGTTTGAACCAGATAATGAGAGGAGCAGTTGTCCTATAACATCAACTATTTTTAAAGAAAGTTTTCTTTACAATTTCCCAGTTTGGGATCAGTAAATTAATTCTATTCTATTCTATATAACTTGTGGAACTGTTTAAGAAGCTCATTTTTTTAGTAGCAGGTTTTTTTTTAAAGTTTGGGTTATTGTCTTTAAAAAGAACCACCTTTACAGTCATGTTTTTTTCTATACATTTTAAAAAGACTTCATTAATTGAACCTAAAAGACCCTATTGGCACTACTTACATTGCAGCAACAGAAGCAATCAAATAAACGAAGAAACTGAAGTACATGTTTCAGTGTCTTAGACGGTTCCCACATTCACACAGGTTTATTTTTTTAATCCTGATGATCTTAAAGACAATGAGAAAGGCTCCCACACACTGTCTGGCGATGAAGGTCGGTTAGATCGAAATGTTGTTTCATATCAAATATCAAATATGTCAGCATAAAGCAAGACAGTGTGCAGGAAGCCTTTCTCATTGTCTTTAAGTTTGACCCTATTCTGGGGAGATGTCTCTGAAAAATGTTCAACTTAATCCTGAATACCTGCAATGATTAACAAGAAGAAGCTCAGCATGAATGACCATTTAAAAAAAGAGAGCGAGGATAAACCACAGCAACAAAATGCATCTGCCCTCCAATCGCTGTCACCACTGCAGGTCAAAAATTCAACATGAATTCATCATAAAACACAAGCTGACGCCGACACCGACACACTGCGTCCCTGTCTCTAAAAATAATCCAGCTCATTATGAGCTACGGACAATTGGCTTTTGGCTGTCCAAGTTTTCACATTTGCACTTTAAAAGATGGCAAGAACACAACTGTTGCAAAACACTGAGGTAACTTTCAAGTCAATGAGGTGTGTCTCACTATCCCTGAGCAGAACTGAGGGTTTGAAAAGAGAGCAGAGGAGATGAGAGGGAGAATGTGAGAATGAACCCTGAGGAGGCTCATTTATATTCAGGATGGAAATAAAAGAACTGATAGTTAAGCATTCGTCAGCTGGATACTTTGCAGGCTTCAATCTCTTTGATTCACAGACAGTATTCATGGCCGTTTTTACATAACTCGTTAATGATCCACAGAGACCGACAGGAAAGAGAGAATGGGGGTGCATGAGTGCATACTTGAACCTGTTATTACACCTAAGCCTGGTTACCTTTAGAGCTCATTGAGACAGTAAAACAGACAGCCAGCCAAGGCTAATCTGTTTAATGTCATAAACAGATTTATAATCTGCTCCTTTTGTGTTCAGCACTTTTAAGGCTGAGTTCTGTCATTTTCTGTCATTATGACATAACTGACAGTTTTAAAGGATAAATGATATAACTCGTTATTTAGGAATGATTATTATGAACAGAGATCTTCAGCTATTAGTGTCTGTAATTCACAGTTAACTTTGCTCATCTTCAGCAAAACAAACACAAAATCCCAGAAAACTACATAAAAATGTTGTTAATGTGGATCTTAAGGCTGAAAAAGCGACAGAGGGTTCTACTTTTCTTGAGCCCCCCCCCCCCCCCCCCCCCCCCCCCAAAAAAAAAAATCCTTATGGACATCTGCAAAAGATTGTTGGTCTTTACTTATGATTGGGCATCCTGCAGGGACTTTTTGGGTTACAAACAGACTGAAGCAATATACCAGCACACAGGACACAAACAAGCTGATATCTCTGCCTGAAGAAGCCAACACAGAAGTGTTTTAAAAAAACTGCAGTTCCCTAAAGGAACCCCACGTTTTGTACTCATGCAGCTCTCTCAATAGGTGAGTCTCAATTGTTTACTGTGTCTTTTACAGACTGGTTTTGATAACTGTGCCAGTCTTTTCTCATCTTACATGCCACCATCTTCTTTAGGCAACTTCAAAAGGCAGTCAACATTGAGTGATGAACAGTGGTTAAATCCTTTATTTATACAGTTTATTAGATATATGAGCAAAACATGTGAGCCGACTCTGCTGATTCAGAGTAGCCATGGTATGATAGCATTTTTAAAAAAGGACTAATGTGAAGATAATTTAGATCAATGATTAAATTCTAAGACACTGAATGGTGAAATATGCCCATGTAAAACAACTTTAGCTAGCACCTAATAATTTAGCAAACAGCAGAGGATAGCTGTGAAATAAAACAAGTACGTGCTGCTATCAGCGGCAGGTCAGCCATCTGGAGTACCTGCATTATTCCCAGTGGGCCATTTGAACTGTTATGAAAAGATTAAAAAAACGGCCCTGGCTGTTTGCTTTTGAATTAGTGTGGCCAGCCAGCTGCAGACGTGTGTGTGTGTGTGTGTGTGTGTGTGTGTTTATTGCGAGGGTATAAACACATTACATCTCCTCATTCCGTCAGATTCACCTCACATCAGTTAGTAACACTAGAATTTTAACTCAGCATGCAAGCTAGAAACGGGTTAAACAACCGAAAAGCAGATTTTGCATCTTGGACATCATTAACTGTACAATACATATCCTGCATTATTCAAATAAATAAACAGTTTTAGGCCTTTGTATCCTAATGTCTAGCTCTTTAAGATTGCAGGTGTCATGGTGATGAAATTATGAAACTCTTTGTTACATCGGTGTTTGCAGTGGCAGAGGGAATAATGTCCTCCATTCCCTGACAGCCTAAACCTTTACATGACACCCAGCCTTTATTTGTCCTGTGTGTGAGGACAGAGAAAGGGATCATGAGCTCATAACCTACAGGTCTGAGCCAGGGCTAATATGGCACCTAATTGCAAGAGAAACCACCACGATGTGTACGATAATAGTATTAACCTAATACTGTCCTCACTGCTAACATCAAAACAGGTTTTTACAAGTTGTAAAATAATTGTATACTATTCAGGAAATACAGGTTGCAACTCAAATGCTGTGACTCAGCAGTGTTTCTGTATTTGGGCCGCTTGATATCAATTTCAAACATGCAGTGCTCATAAAAATATGAAAATATCTTAACAACAAAAAACTGGACTGTTATTGATGGAGGCAGAAGTCATCATATATATTCTCTTAATCTCTAGAAACAGAAATCTGCTGATGATTGCAGAAGTGAAGGCGAGGGTCTAAATTTTGGGAGCCACAAGTAACCTGTTTGCTGAGTCAGGTATTTCCCCATTCTGTGAATTACATGAATTATGTTTGGATATGTACAAGAATAGCAGTTCATAGGGAGAGCAAAGGAAATTAAACTTATCAACTATAGTGTAATCCTGAAACTGATAAACTCTGCATATATATGTAGATAGCATCTAATCATAGATGTCAATTAACTCCATTAACACCATTCTGGAATCTCAAAGTGAAAGATTGTAATCAATGACCACTGGAAAAAGCTTAACGCTCATTAGCTCAAACATTTACACTAAAAACTGCTGGCTGCACTAAAAGTTCTGAACAACTGTGCGCTTGAGACTCAATATTCCTTTCATTGGCAGCAAAGGGGTTCTAAAACAGGGGTCTACACAACGTCTTAACAAGCGAATTTGTCTTATTTCTTGTAAACAACATCACATCAAAATTAGTATAAATCTCATTCACCAAAACAGTCCAGATAAAAATCTTATTTCAAGATATTACAAGCAAAAACAAGACCTGAATTCCTTCTTTTACTGTAAGTACAAAGAGCTGCCAGTAGAGAAAGTGAAACAACATGTGTATCTGGACTTGTCAGGTGATGTGGCTTAGATAATGCAATGAGATATTTCTGCTGACAAATTAGACAAATTCACTTAACAGTGTTTCTATGATTATCGCTACAAGAGCAGTGTTTAACCCTTTATCACAAATACAGAACCTTGTTAAAGGTCCAGAAAACGTTCATGAGCCCACAGCACACACGGTTCACAGTGTTGCTGGGAAAGAGGAATTAGAGAGATAAACTTGGCTTAGGAATCTCTCTTTCTGGAACATCCCTCTGGAGGACATTCAGGAAATTAGACAAACACTCACACTCTGCTACGTTATCAGCCTCCATCCCTGTTTCCATCCCTGTGAAGCACCACAGAACAGTAATTACTGTAAATGTTGGAGCGACAGAGAGAGGAGCAGAGAGGGAGGATAAAGGAGACGAGAGAGATAGGGGCTGTCGCAGCTAGAGCCAAAAGATGTTCATTAAGCCAACCCCACCCCCAACTCTCATATACACATTACACTACCATAATCATTATAACATACTAACGCACATGTATACAGGCCTGCATACTGCAACATATTGCTCCTCAAATCACTTTGCAGGATTAAATGCAACATCCAGATTTGTATTCAAAATTATGCAAATGTTCAGGCGCCTCTCCTCCGGTCTGTTCTTGATTTCCCTGTGCTTACCCATCGCAGTTTTATTATCTTTTTTTCCACATTCTTTCTCTCTCTACTTATTAAATCATCCTCCTTTTATAACATTTCTTATCATTTACTCATAATTATTTCCATCTGTTTGAAGCTTTTTCTCACCACCATGCTGCTTTCAATATGCTTTCCTCTTTTCCTTTCTTTTCCCCTGTTCCCTCATTTCCTACACTTCTTTCCTCTTCCCTTTCTCCTCTCCTCATTCTCTTCATGTCTCCCCATGAGCCCACACACATGCAGCCACTCTAAGTCAATTAAACAAATGGTTTTTATTCTCTCTTTCTATTATACTGTCTCTGACTGCATTCATGATGGACTTAAAGTCATTAAACTAAGCTCTGTGTGTGTGTGTGTGTGTGTGTGTGTGTGTGTGTGTGTGTGTGTGTGTGTGTGTGTGTGTGTGTGTGTGTGTGTGTGTGTGTGTGTGTGTGTGTGTGTGTGTGTGTGTGTGTGTGTGTGTGTGTATATTTTGCAAAGCTTAAGCTAATTAGGAAGCGCCAATGGCTCTGCAAGCTACAATGGCAGACCGGGGAAATGTTGGAGAGATAAGGCTGCACAAACTAAAAAATACATGAATGGATTATTGTTATGACTTTACACACACCACACGCGACAAACACACAATGTGCTACTGCAGCCAAGGAAATACAAAGAGTGTTTTGTTTGATTCATTTAATTTAATGGATTGATTTGATTTATTTGTCAACTTTTTTAATCTTTCAAATGTGTCAATCTCCTCCCACCCTCGTTCCTTAACCACTTCCTCCCTCTCTTAGCTTGTTTAGTCAGAGTAAAAGTTTGTCTTACTTCTGCATCTGATAGAATTTGACCCACATTAAAGTTTTGGAGAAGGACAAACTTTATCCTTTGCTTAGTTACACTGGTTTGAAAGCATCTGCATCTCATTTAGCTGCACAACAGATGGTCAATGAAAATCAAGGAAAGCCAGTACTCCTACACACAAACAAGGAGCTACACTTAAACTTTCACAACACACACATTTTCACAAAGCAGTCTAACACCTACACACACATATACACCAGTCATATTACGACAAGCAAGACACAAACACAGACAATATTACAAGCAAAAAAACGAGTGAAGAACATTACACCTACACACAAACACATGAACCCTCAAATGAACACACACACATCTCTGCTCCTGTAATTGAAGCCATGGAAGCGGTAACATTATTGGCTTCATACTCACACATGACATCAGGTAGTTGTCTGTGTGTGTAGACTGTGATAAATCATCGCTAAACATAGGTAATAAACAATACAACACACTTTTCCATAGGGACTCGCCTTCTTTCTAGTATGGACAGATTAGTGTGTGTGTCCGTGTGTGTGTTTCCCAAGAGCCCCAGTTACAGCGTCATACACACAGAACAATAAATACAGCTACTTCAGACCCTTTACCCAGAAGAATATATTCTCTCTCTCCACATCCTGCATTCACCAGCTCGGTTCTTTTCTACATTCTTCTTTTCTCGTATGTTTATTGGATCCCACATTTCTCAGAGATCTCCTATTTTTCATCTTCAGGGTCTAATCTCGCCTTCTTACCCTCTTTTGATATCACCTCCTTTTTAAGACTCTGTCTCTGCAGTCGTGCATCGGTTTCTCTCTTTCCCTCCCTCATTCTGGTCTTCTATTCTTCCTTCTTTCTGATACTTGAAATCTTTACTTGTTCCTGTAGCTACCCAAAAAGACTTGACTTTTTTTGATGATGGCCACTCCACCTTTCTCTCTTCATCCTCCAATCCTCCGTCTGTTCCCATCTCAAAATTCAATTCTCAGTTGTAAGCAACAAAATTATGAATTGTAGATGATGTAGAAAGTCCTTTTTGGATTATTGAGTAAAGAGAAAGCACTTCTGAATCAGACGAACATAAATACAAAAATATAACAATTCAATGTAACTAAGGCTTCAAAAACGTTCCATTCATACATGTAGAGCACAATTTGGGGTCCCTACCTGGATGAAAAATACAGAGACTGTGTTTTTGTCTGAGATGAAATTTCACTTTTGTGCAAAGACTTCACCAAAGAAAACTTTATGTTTATCACCATACACACATCTCAGCGAAGCCGAATACAGACAGCGATGAGACAATCCCAACGAGCACCTTGTTGTGCATGTAGGATACTGTAGGTGATGTTGTGTAGCTCATGTGGCTTTCAGTTTCTTAATACTGCTGATTCAAAGTTCTTGTGTTGTATGATTTCTTAACTTGTCAGCTTGCAGAGAAGACCTTTCACTCAATTTCTCAGTGAAGAGAAAATGGACTCACATAGATGTAGACTGATGTAGACCTTATACCAAATGGATTCAAATTTAAATAGATCCGGGCCCCAGCCTGGAAAAGGATAATAAGGTGGTGTCCAACTTTCACAGAGATTTCAACCTTACCCTTAACCCTGCAGTTGGCCATTAGGCAGTAGAGGGTAAGTATCTGCCCATCTCCTCCTGCTCCTGATGTCTGTCAATCATAACACCTTGAATCTCTTCTCCACAAGACGATCCGATTTGATTCTCGACTCATAAACTGTGATCCCATTCAGGGCGACTCGTTATAATATAGAATGATTTGATTCCATCCAAACCGATCTGATCCAATTCAATGCAAACTAACACATAAATCCCAATAAAATATGTAATTTATGGAACTGTAATGAAAAAGAAAAACAGAACATTTTCAAAATAACGTCTTCATGTTTATTACCTCCTAGATTTTCCAGTTTTTCCAGTTTTCCGAGAGACAAAGGGCCTACTGTACAAATATTCAACACCATGTTTATGAACCTAAGTCTTTATCAGATGGCTCACTTTGACATTTATTCTTTGGGAGCAATATCATGATTCAATATTTGAACAACTTTGTTGATCCCAGGAGGGCATTTCAGTTTGACAGCCTTCCAGTAAAAACAAACAAACAAACAGCGTCTACCACAGTCCTCAAACATGTTGCTGACAAAAGATCTGCTGTGAGGAGCAGGTCGTAAAGAATCAGAAACCAGAACTCAGAATAAGTAATAAATAGAAATGAAAATGTGTTACTCTGACACAGAAATCTAAGCTCTGATGTACAGTACATCTCACTCTAAAGGCCTTGTGAAATCAGTCATGGCCTGTTGTAACTTGGCTCATATGAATTAACCATGTCATGAAAGCCATCACTCCCAAGTCCCAACTAAACGTCTAGGTCATCAATCTCAGCAGTACATGGCACCATAGATGCCTCGATAAGAAGACTTCACTAAGATGTATGTGGGAACAAGTGTTTCATTTTCAGGTCCGCTTGTGCTGCTGCGTGTTAATGCTAGAAGATTGAAGACGCTGCGCACAGTAAACAGAACAAGCAGCAGAACCTAGTGAGGCCACGGGTCCACCTAGCGCTTTTTTCTGAGCGCCAGCGTCTTTTTTCAATTGTTTTCAGTGAGTAGAGAGCGTTTGCAGCAGCAGACGTTCACCCTGAGAAAAAGCGCAGCGCCCAGCGTCTCTTTTCAGATCGCTCTGCCTTTTTTGTGCGACCACTCCGAGCACTCGAGTTGAAAATCTTTCTACTTTTTGAAAAGGCGCTGTAGACATCACAGGCACTCTTTTCCAAATGTATGATATTCCCTGTAGTTTTGCCTCCTGCAGATCATGTCTTATACCCACTTCCTCTTTGTTCCGTGTCTGCTGGGGTAGAACGGAGCAGTGTTGGTCATACAGCGACCGTTGTCAACAGACTGTTGTCATAGAGACAGGGCGGACGTGCTGCGCTCCTCTACTCAGTGAAACTTCATCCACATCCAACCTATCAAGGGCTTTGCTGACCGATCCACTGGGATCTTTAATGTAAAGATTAGTAACAGAGTCGGATCAGTTTATCTTAACACCTAATAATGGCATCCATTTTATCAAGCTTCGAAGGAAACATCTATGGTTCATTCCCCATCATTGAGCTTGCAGAAAGGTGTGGCAGGTGTTGGAAGGATGTTTACAGCTCATGGATGTGATGGTCCACATTGGAGGTTCCCACCTTGTCACGGCACATTTATCTCCTATGGATTTAGCTCTTATTTCTTCTTCAATGCGCACATTTCATCCTGCATGCTCAATGTTGCACTACACCAATGCTGAAAATGTGAAGTCAGGCCTTGTCTTCAGATGCAAGACATGCCAAAGCTGTCCCATGTCTTGAAAAATACTGTTTTTTGTGGCATACTTCAGGGCTGGCAGCCTGGTTCTCCTGGTACATGTTCTAATGCCAGATTACCTGACAGTAAATCTTAAGTAGTCTGCACTTGGCACATTAGTACAGTACAGGTATTTTTCAAAACACTACATTCCCATTTTGTAATTTACACTTTAAAGATTGAGACTTTCTGTAGAGTTTCAGAGGTTCTATAATTCAAGATTTTAAAATGTAATTGATGGCATTGGACATTACAAAATTGAGCCTGTGAGGTGCCTCTTAAATGTTATATATAACTGTAAAAGCACAGTTAAAGAGACTTTGTCTTACAGGGAATGACGAGAGAGAATGTCAGAGGTGTGAGTGAGGCAGCAGCAGAGAGCTTATGAATGAGGCTGAGAGAAGACGAAACAGAGGAGCAGGATTAAAGCCCAGTTCTAGAGGTGAATGTTTTTTAATGGGGTAACATGTCTGGCATGTAAGGGGTGTTTGTGAGTAACTGCAATTTCATTTTCTGCATTATTTTATTAAAAAAACAATGTTATTCACTTTACAGATGTAAACATCATTTCTCCACACTCTTATAATCTTTATAGGGCTTAGCCAAACAAATCACTAGAAATCCTGCCAATAAGCTTATTGAATTTCATCAAAATGAAAGTCGGATTGGGTTCCAATCTAGCAAGTGTTGATGCAGCATAACAGGTTCATACTCACACACAAACACACACACACAGGCTACCTGTAGTGTACAGAAACATCAAACATTATCCGAGGCACCCACACAAACAGACAAAGAGACATTTGTCAAAACATGAACAACATATAGGTGTTGGAATGTATAATTAATTGTGATTGGACATAAACATGCTAGTAGAAGCACACACGCACAAACACACAAACACACAAACACCCAGAGCATAGAGGGAGAGCTGCGCGAGGGAGGCAATAAAATATGCCTTGGCCAGATCTCATCTGTCACTGCTTATTGCAGTACCCCAGTCTGACCAACACACACACACAAAAACACACACTAGTGCAGAAGACAAAAAACCCTACAGTAGTAGTGCACGCACGCACGCACGCACGCACGCACGCACGCACGCACGCACGCGCACCTTCTCCTGGGTATATTAAGAGCAGTAATGATGCTGTGGCATGACTTCATTGTGTGTTTGTGTAGCAGTATTAGTGCTCTGTGGGGGGAGCAGCTATTAAGATAAAGAATGGTTTTATAGCACAAAACACTCCCCAACTGAAACAGAATAGACCTCCCCCCACCCACACACACACACACACACACACACACACACAAATCTACACTCACAGTAATGACCTATTTTGTTATTTTTTGTTGATCACACTGAACATTCAAAGTACACAATAATAAACTGCTCATTTGTTATGTACTTGAGCCATTAAAAGGAGCATACGGGGAGGAGGAGAAATGGAAAAGAAGAGGCTCAATGAGTAGTTGGGAGAATAATGAGGAGAGAGGCATAGAAAGAGGGGGAAACAGAGACAGCAGGACGGTCGGTGAGAGGAGAGTGAGCTACTGAAATACAGAAACAGAGAAGACAGTTCAGAGGGTGAAGACAGAGAAAGTGAAATGAAGGACTTCACCACTCCTCTACATCGCCCATACAGGATGCTATCATATGCAAATACAGTGCCCCCTATTGGCAGCACATGGGTTGAAGATAGTTTTCTTTTTGTGGTACTTCCTTTAAGGATGTTTGTTTTCTGTGTCTACACTGACATTGTTTGAATGGATGGGTGGCACATGGTTGATAGGAAATTAATTCATTATGACTGCAAGTTTTTACTGCAAACACAGATTTAAACAAATTCCATTCAATTCTCTCCCAGTAGTTGTCCTAAACTTGAGCATTTTCACAATCAACATCCTGGACATGTTTAAATTGGTCACAGAAAGTGAGTATTATCTCACCCTTGGTATGAACAGTAAACTTCTAAAATAACAACTCCCAATCTCTATGTTAGGAACCTTTGAAAACTTTTTTTCTTTTTGTTTCACAGTTCCTGTACTGATTCAATTGGGAGGGGGGGGGTTACCATTTCAATATATGGTAGGACATAATGGTGCTAAGCTAACCAAATTAAGTACATACAACATGTGTAATTGTTCGTGTTCTTAAGGCATATCCTACTAAGCAATATCTCAAAAGAATACATGGATTGTAAAGAAACATGCATAAACAACCAATAAAAAAAATGATTTAAATATAATACAAGACTATGTAATGTGGGTCACTTCCTGGATTTAAACTTCTTCATTGGGATGTTGCAGAATCTCCATATTAGATCTTTTCATTGAAGGAATTTTCATCTGCACAACAGCGTAAGCCACTGATTGTTAAAGCATCACCATATAACAAGTGTTTAAATGTGGCATGGCCAGCGGCAACAACGGAATGAGTACATCAGCGAACAACATATGAGGAGGTTGGACAGAACAAGTCTGCATAGCTTTCCCAACGTCCAGTGAATAGACACGTCTTCTCAAGTCAACTTTGAGGGGGACCAGTCACAGTTTGTGTGCTGTCCATGTTGTTCCTCATAAACACAGAAGGCTCATGGTGTTTCATTTCCACAGATTTGCAAATCAGATACAGTAGAACTTCCATCTAATGAATTACTTTAGTAACAATACAATAATGAAGTGAAGTCTTTAGACTTTATCTACAATATGAATCAGTAAGATAAGAAGACAAATGAAAGAGTAAGAGACATGAAATGTGGGTGAGATGTGTGCTGTGAGCTTTAAATGATTTTCATGAGTCACTACATTGTCCGGTACTTTACAGACAAATAATGACACTCTGCCAGTCTACCAGCAGTACAGCATTGAAGTTATTCTGTCGGCAGAAGGTTTACAGCTTCAGTAATAGGATTATATGGTGTCTTGCCTCAGCAAGAAAACACTGCAATGTCTGAGTCGGTTGCCCCACTGACCATAATAAGTTATGTGTCAGAGTGTGAATTGTATTCACTTTGGAACAACTGTGCATTACACTACACACAAACATGTTATCAAAATATATATATATATATATATATATATATAAAGAAAAACTGTAAGACGTAGGTACAGATACGTTGTTTTACTTTCACATGCACATAAAGAACATTAAAGCTCCGATCGTTATTCTCTGTCGATCTTACACACTGACATGCTGTCACTCCAACTGCTAAATTATTTAAATGTCATCCCCTCAGCTCTTGTTCTTAAAAGGTGTCACCCTGTGACAACTTATGTTAGCTGACAAACTCATTTTCAGCAAGCAGCTTTCACTAAGTTACAAGTCTACCCCTTCACTTTTTGTTTACATTTCATGTCCTGACACACTTAGTGCTGTTCCTGCTCTCTTTGAAGCTCTCTCTCTCTAACTATCTTCATGTTTCCTACTCTCCTCTCCCTCATCATCCCTCATCATCCCTCTCTCTCTCATTGTTCCCCTCTTTATTCTCACACTCACTCTTCCTCTCTTTCTTCTTCTCTTTAATCCACTCAGTGTTGTTTCGCTCTCTTTATCTTCCTCAGTTTGCAGCAGAATTCCCTTCTGAATCTTGATCCTCGTTCAATCAGCAGTTTTCTCAGCTTCACAATCCAATCCCACACGTTCACACACATACGAGACAAATACATGCATATCCCCATCTCGTCAAAGATATTACACACCCAATCTCTGTCTAACTTTCTCAATCCACCCCCATACTTCTTAATTTATTATGATATTTGTTTGTTTGTGTGTTTGTGAAGTGGGTACTGACACTGCAAAGATCCTGTCTTTACATAAAAGAAAGTAATCAAAAGGACTTTGGATCACTGTGCAAACATGCTAACAATGACAATGTTAGCATACTAACGGTAGCCACATAATAATAACTGTGAATGTTCAATGTTGCTACTTTGCAGGTTTTTGATCATGAATATGAATAGGACAACATGACATTCTGAAGTGATGATAATAATGGTCGCAAAGCCAGAGAACTGCCCCAGTTAACATTATACTTCATCCTGCTGGAGAACATAAAGGTCTTTGAACATTTTTGGGGAGGATAAAAAAGGCTAAAGGAAAAGTACTAAGATCATTAAACTAAAAATAGGGTCTGCCCTAAATAGAATCCATCAAATGGGCATGTTTAAAATCCTTACCAGATTGCACAAGATTAATCAAATCTTCAGATATTTAGTCTGGATGTCCTTAAGACTGTGTCATTAGAGCTAAAACCATCTCACTACAAAGTATGAGGAATCAATGAAAGGAGTTGTTTTTTTTTATCAAAATGTGATTCATGAAATAACGAGAACCATCACTTTTATAATGAAGGTCTTGAATTACATCATAAACTCCATGGACTCAGAAGAATACGGTTTTGAACTTTTCTTAGATTTATCAACACCGATGAAACCTATTCTGTCACAGAATTGTCTAAAATGTGTTCAATACAATGAGTCAGAGTTGAAGGTTTATCATCGAGCCTTTTAAATATACAAACTGGTGTCCCACAAGGGTCAATCACTGGTTCTATTAATTTTTTTTTTTCCAATTATTGATGTAAACTTAAAAAATACATTTTTATGTTGATGACAGGATTAAATATGATTCAACCTCCCCCTCCTGGATTTCACTAAACCCATTTAGAGTATTTTTTTTTTTTTACAGTCAACATTTTAAAAACACAATTCGGAATAATCTACTAGTGAATGCTTATGTCCCTCTGGTGAAAGCTGCTTATTGGTAAACTGATGTTGAAATTTTCTGTTTGTATTATTTATTTTTTTTCTGTGACATGTGAAGCATTATATGTTGCTTTATACATACACCCTCTAGTAAAGGTGTTTTTGGAATTATTACAACTAAACTCTGACCTGTTTTGCATATTAAAAAAGCATGAGATGAAATAAGATGAATAACTTGTATGTCATAGTTCACAAGTAAGAATTGTGCATCTTTGTTGTTTGTCGTTTTTATACTCATGTTTCTTCATTTCTGCCTGCTCTTACTTGTTTTTACTCCCTGCTTTTCTATTCATGATCAAGTTTTCTTAATTGTGTAGCACTTTCGTGTGTGTTTTTATGGAAACTCTTAACTCATCAGACAAGCTCAACAAATACAATTATTGTAATTGGACACACACACACACACACACACACACACACACACACACACACACACACACACACACACACACACACACACACACACACACACACACACACACACACACACACACACACACACACACACACACACACACACACACACACACACACACACACACACACACACACACACACACACACACACACACACACACACACACACACACACACACACTTCTTGGAAGACAAACACCTAAAGGCCAAAAAATGTTCAAGAGGAGTCACACAAGCTAACAGATAACAGAGGTAGAGCAGAATCCAGACAAACATCTACACACACATTAAACTCGACTGAAGACAGCTGGTGTGTTTTAAGAGAATTAGACCTGAGGTTGTTCTGGGAATACTAACACACACACACACACACACACACACACACACACACACACACACACACACACAAAAAGCCACATGAGGACCTAATCACAGGTGCTGGGAAGCTCTTAGACATATGTTGGGGTCCATCCAAAAGCAGCAGGAGATGCATATAGCAATAAACAGTTGCTTGTGTCTGTCTTTTGGTGAATATGTAGGAATGTATGTGTGTGTTGTCTCGTGTGCATGGGGGCGCCAAGCTGTAAACGTGTCTCTGTACATATACGAAAGCCAACACTGGCAGATTTGTCTTGTGCTAAAATGGATTTAGCATACCTTTGCAATAAGGCTGAGGGGCTCTTGGCAGGAAGGAGGCAGGGCTGATGTCAGGTGAGGTACTTCCTGTTGCAGGTAGAGCTCCAACATGGATGCCAGCTCAGACAGACCTTGTTTCTTTTGCTCAGACATGGAGCTCAAATCTGCGAGAAATTATTTTAAAAACAATCATCTCCCTGTGTCACTTAACTAACATTAAATCAGAGCAATAAACACAGAGAGTCTTGCAGGACAGACTTACGTGATTCATGCTCCTCTAAGGGGTAGAGCTCCTCACCACCGCTGCTCTGAGACGGGTTTAACTAAAGAGAAGAAGAAGAAAGGGCTATCAGCATGTTATTATAGTAACAAAGACTTATGTTTTGCTACTGTTAAGCTTTATTTGTGGCACTCTTTGAAGCAAATTGCTGTTGTTGGATTAGGTCCTGGAAAAGTTGAATCTCTCTGGCACCAAGAAAACTGCTTTTTTTTTTGGGCGCATGACGATAAAAGATTTTTTTAACAATGCTTTTATTTTCAAGAGTAAGATGAATTTTCCTTCACTAACTGAGTTGCTTTTAACCCTTTTTGAAGAAATAAAGTATGGATTTAAAGTTTTTCATCATGTAACAAATAGGTTTTTCTTTTTGAATGTTTTTTCTGTGTGCGACATGAAGACATACCAGGGCTAAGATGATCCTCGCAGCAAGACGGACAGAGTCAGTGGGAATTCTCGGTAGGAGGCTTCGCAGGCATTTACACTCTCTCTTATGGTCGCACCATGCTTGTTTCTGAAGGAGAAGAGCTTATCAACAATCTGACAGACACACAAACTTGTATACACACTCACACACACACTTTATATGCTACCTGGCAGGTGATGTTGCAGTAGCGGGCCATCTTGCACTGGGAACATCTCAACAAGGTCTCATGTCTAGACACAAGAAGAGAGAGAAAGGTAAGGTTCAACTGACCTTCGACAAGCATTACAGAAAACAAAATGATACAAAGTCTGACTCACTTTATCAAAAAGCTCTCAAGGCCAGGGGTAGCTATAAATAACAGCTCAAGAAGTGCATGAGTCAGCGAGCTTGAACAGGACCAGGACTATAGTCTCTTTTAAAATCTCTGTAGATTTGATTTCTCTTACACCACTTCTGAAATTGTTCTGCAGCTCTATAAACAGAACAGTAAGCTGCAACATCATTGTTACTGCCAATATCTTGACCTTAACCCACGCAACAACCTTGTCTTATCCTTTTCTCTTTGCTACATTAAGCTGTGCGCATCCATTATCTTGTTTTATCCACCTATCCATCGTCTATGGGATCGTCTAAGAGCTATACATTAGGTACACTCTCCTCTCTGTCACATCCTGTTAGTATCAAGACGTGTCGGAGCGCCTGTGTGCTTTCAGTGTCCACTCTGTGTGGGTCTGTCTTTGTGTGTGTGTGTGTGTGTGTGTGTGTGTGTGTGTGTGTGTGTGTGTGTGTGTGTGTGTGTGTGTGTGTGTACATAGTATGCTGTGATTCTTGGAGTGACACTGCTGTCTTTTCCAGTTTGCCTGTCAGTGTGATAACAAGCCAGAGAACAGCAGAGTCTGCTTCACGCTGCCAATTACAGCCGGTAGAAAGGGCACCACAACACAAAACATACGCAAACACACTCAAACACCAACACACAAGAGACATGATGAGAATCACAGGAACTATGTCAAGGTGTGTTTGTGCAGAGGTTACTATGATTCATAGAGATTATATACATTCATATTGCGCTTACAATTGTTGTTCTTCTGATTGGTAAAATAGGTTACAAACAATACTTTAAGGCACAATATGCAACATTCTGAATATTAATATAGCAAAAATCAAATATACCCTATGTAAATATATACAGGAGTCAAACTCCCTCTGGATTTGTTGATCTCAGGTGTGTGTTCACATGGACAGACAGCACTTCCTTCAGCTTGTTAATGTGTCGCTCAAAGGCTCAAACATGTTTCATACATGTTTTCAAGTGAACCCCTACCTGTTCAACCGTTTGCCCTGCCACCACATGGGGGGGGGGGAGAGACGGCCCCGCCAACTCAGGGAAGCTGTGTCTAGCTGCATAAGAAAGAAATGACGAAGTGCCGTTGCAACTGAAGGAGAACCAACAGCCTCTACAAACTGAAGAAAAAACGTTCTATGGCTCAAAAAGACAAACATAACAAATGAATCAACTTTGATATGCAGATCATTACTTGAAACTTGTTATTAGAGGTTTATTAGAAATGGTCTTTTACTGCTGCTAGTTAAACAGGATGAGAAGGGGTGGGTAGAATGGGAGAGAGTATCTGTTTTCACCCACTCTGAAAGTCGTAAAGTAAGCCTTAAATACATCAACTTGCTTACAGAATGGAAATAATATAACAGATGTATGCATTTATTTTTGATGACAATTTGAAATGCCTCGTCGTGCAGGTTAGCAGTCTTGGACTTTGGTCAACAGATGTTCGGCTGTCTACACAGATGTTCCCTCTCACCTGCTCTTGCTGTAAGGTTTGCTGCTCTACCTTCTGCTTTGCACTGCCAGGGGTCAGCAAGGGCCAAGTCCCTGCTGCCAAGCTTACATTGCAAGTCACCCCCTAGCCTATCCTGCAGGTGGTTGGCCCTCAGGGGAAGCCACCATGTAATTCATTGTGTTAAGCCTGGCTGAGCTGTGTCTGTATCCTCACTACAAACTAAGTCAAACACACTTGTGTTACCCTCCCGTCACTGAGTCTCTTCATGATGTTCATGGACAAGACCTCAAAGTGCAGCCCAGAGGAGGACAGTGTTCGGTTTGGGGAAGTCAGACTGGCATCTCTGATATTTGCAGATGACGTGGTTCTGTTGGCTTTAACATTATGCCTCCAGCAAGTACCTGGGCAGCTGCCAAGTGAGGAGCATTCAGGGTTAGAGTCAGCTGATTTAAGTCTAGGGCCATGGTTCACTCATGGAAACAGTGCGTTTTACCCTACCATGTTTTACCCTACAGAGCCTCTCAAGATTGGAAGTAATCTTATCTCTCTTTTTTTCCGGTATTCAAATATGCATTAATTATGATGTCTATGTAATTTCCAACTTTTCCACCCATGCATCTCTGTATGTCTGAAAACACAACACCATATTTGGCACTGTGCACGGTATTCAGTGCCATATCCCAATAGATGCTGGAATCCACATTTTCCAGCAAAGTTTCATTTGGACCAAAATCTGTGCTGCCAAATCAGGCTTGTTTGGAAGAGTTCATTTTGCGATTTGGTGCCTATTGTGAGACATATTTTTTAATTTTGGATGGTGTCCTTAGAGGTTGAAACAATGTTATTTTTGCACTGTCTGCCAGATGCTCTGGCCCTCCTGTTTGTTTAAATAGAAAATACATTGTGCCATAATTGCTCAATGACAGTCACTGGGCCTTCTGATATTGGCTGTGCCCCCCATGTTCAGTTGCCTACTGAAGCTCTTGAATCTCCCCCACCTTAAGGATGTTTGAAAATGTTTTTTTTTTATTGTTCAGGCAATTTATTATGATGTAGAGATGTATTATATAACAAGTAAAAATATAATTCTTTTTAATGTCTTGTTTCATACTAAATGTGTTAATATAACATAGATCATACCAGATGAAATCCAACTGGAGATGTTGCAATGATCGGGATGCTTTTTACAGCAGATTGTTTTGGTCTATAACCTTGAATCCTTTCTCTGAAGCAACATATTGTTAGACAGCTTGTGTGTAATGCTCAATTATTTCATATTAAACCGTGTTTCTTAGCTTCAGTGAGGCACATCTGCCAGATGCTTGGTCTCAAAACTTTGAATTTGTCTTCTTAAACATGTTCATATTCAAAGTCTCTAATGTAGACGCACATGCAATACTCGTACAACTGTGATGCTCGTGTTAATTTAAAATAAGGGCATCTGTATAGGGGGGTCTGGGTTAGCAGAGGAAAGGCTTGGTATAAACTCATATATACTAAGAAGTCTATTTTATGACAAGCAAAAAGGAGAGAAAATGACAATGCTTATTAAATGTTACAATGAATGGTATTATGAGCTTTCACAGACAGAAAATGAGGCAGTGGAGACTGTGTTTTGATGGATTTCAAAACATTAGCCCAGGGCTTATCTTACTAATATGGGACACGTATTAGATTGGACATATGAATGCTGTAGATGACAGAATAATCTTAAAGGCAAAAAAGCAGACATGTGCACAGTACAGTCACAGACGGTGTCATTTTGACAGATAGCTGTGGCCTGTTCATGTAGCGACAGAAGTTAAGTGTTTCCTATGACCATCCATTAGTTCTGGGAGTCTAGCTCCACTCCCACGTCTTCAAAAAGGTTTTCAAAACACACTCCTCTTCACTCCTCACCCTCTTGGTCTGTGTATCGCTTTCCTCTCCGTCTCGTCTTTTTTTACTCAGTCGCTCTCTCTTTATTTGCTATGACCTTTCCTTACTTAAACCATTGGTACAATAATAGTCTATCTCTGGCACGGGGACTGATGGAAACACAGCTTTTCTTGTCATGATGAGATTTAACAGAAACAAGGAACCCACCCACAGCTTAAGAAACATGCTTCAGTTATGAGACACGTAGTAATAACAGCAGATATGAGCAGGCCAGACCCAAACACAGACAGGTTCTGTGCAGCTTCAACAGATGAAAGGTGGTGACAAAACCTCAGAAGCTAAGAGTTTGGTCGCATCACACGCTACTAGACGCAGGAAGTCAATCCATCTAAACATGAACCTAGACAAACACTGCAACGTTTTCAGTCCAGTTCTTGTTCTCTGTCTTTTGCTCTGTGGGACATCGTGCCCCTTAGGACGAAACACACACTCAAAGATCTAAACTGTCTGTGAATGTATTTTTTGCATTGATAGCAATAAAATATTAATATAAATGCTGACACTAAAGGTAAATCTGTTTAAATAAATAGATTCACATAAATATGGAGTCTAACAGAAGTGTGATTTATTGGCATATTGTTTATTGAAACCGAGCAGCAACCTCCGGTGTTGAAAAACAAAGTCAGTGAGGAAGTGCTAAATCCTGGAGTCTGTCGAGTGTAAGCTTGAGGCTGGCTGCAGAGTGCAGATACACAGGAAGTCACATACACTCCCATTCAAAAAAGCCAATTTATATGGCAAAGTTAACATGTTTACAGCCTGGTACAAAGAAAGAACTAGGTCTGATAGCTCATTTCTCAATCAGCACACGCCGTATATTAGAGGTGGGGGAAACAATCGATACAGCATAGTATCGCAATATTTTGTGTGGCGATATTATATCGTCTCATGGCTGCCAAATATCGATATATTTAATATGATATTTTAGATATGCTTTTTAAAAATTTTAACTGCTGAAAGTGTTGCACAATTCATTTTGAACAAGTTACATTGTTAAGAATCCAGAAATAAAAAGACTGAAGTGAGAAGAATAGACTGAGATATTTTTCTTATTTGACAAAAGAGTTCTTGATTTATTTTATTTTAGTGGACATAATATGCTGTTAAAGAGCTTTATCGCAATATAATGTATCGCAATTCTCAGCATATCTCAAAATGTGTAAAATCGCAATAGAATCATATCGTGTTTCGGGTATCGTATATCATGGGGACTCTGGTGATTCCCACCACTACTGTACATGGGGTGATTTTTTTTGATAACGCATCTATTTTGATTTTATGAAGGATTTCTCCTCAGCTCCAGCTCTCAGCCTGTCGTTAGGTTGACTAAAACTTAGACTGAGACAGGATTTCCAGCATGGCGACAGCCATCGCTGGGACTCCATAGCCGCCAACAGATTGGTGACGTCACTCAGGCTTTATCTAATAATATTTACAGTCCATGATTGAAACGCTTCAAATTCATCATGATGCTTCTATTCTGTGTGATACTTTCAAACACATAAGATGTCTGTGGGAATCCCTGTTCAGGCAGTAGGTGTAGAAAATGTGATGTAACAAAAGGGCTACAAAAAAAAGACCAAAAAAAATAAATCAGATGTTGCACAGAAAAATAAAAAATGTCATTGCCATTTAAACCAAACCATTTCATAAGGACTGATATCAGTGATATATTGTGTTATTTTCATGAGTGGATAGAGATGTGTACCCATTTTGAAACCATTCAACATTTATATCCTGTCAAAATAATCTCAATGTATCAATATTTGGGTAAAGTTGTGCATCCAGGTTAATGTTGCTATAGGTTTATAACCATTCAGCCAAACTGTTGAACCGCTCAACTATTGACCAAACTTCTAAATGTTTTAATAAAAGATGGATCCGCTTGATTAAGACTTTCAGAATAAAAGTACATGTTGTCTGGCTCCAGCTTCTTAAATGTTAACATTCTCTTGTTTGTGACTCCACTTCTACGGTTACCTTCATATCTTTGGTTTATGTGTAAAACGAAACACATGAGAACATCCTCATGTCACCTGGGAAACAGTGATTGACATTTTTTTACTATTTTATGCCATCTTATAGAACAAACATCAATTTAAAAGAGGATGTATTTAGTATCAGCTCTTGTTTATTTTTCTCAATTGAGTTTCTCTAAATGAACAATACCAACGTAAACATTAAAAATGTAAAAGTAAATATAACACTAACAGTGATGAGACTTTTATATTCACTGCTAAAAGCAAAGGAAAGGATCCAACAACTGAGTCACTGCATGAGAGAGAAACACTGAGAAAGATGTGAGAGATAAAAATATAATGAATACTGAGCCACAGAAACGCATACATTCACCTCAGCACAGCAACTGTTGTTATGGTGACCACCTCCAGGCTGATCAGCTCTCAGCATTCACACATGTATAAACACAGTATATACATATGTTTGTCACTGTACAGATCACACTCTGATGATTCACATGTTCATGCAGGACTGTGGGTTTCTATCTGGAGTGAACATAATTGAATATTTCCTCTCAGTAAGAATTGCATGGCACTCCTGACAAACAAATCTTTCTGCTCTTTGCTCTCTGCAAAAGAGAGGACGGGATTAGGTGAAATGTGATTCATGTTGATTTCTTGCTCAATCTCTCCAACTTGCAGTATAATAATTATAAGACAATCTGAAATGTCTGACTATAGCTCCATAACAACAACAACAACAACAACAACAACAACAACAACAACATATTTTATAGTAAGATCTTGTAGTTCATCAGTTCAGCTTCCTGTTCATCCTTTGGGATTCTCTGGTGCAGGAAGAAACAAACTCCCACACACTCTGTACATTAATATCATGACTCAAACACACAGTGAGAACGCTGCTCTGGCCTCAGGGCAATGATTAACAAGAGTTCAGATCATACACTATGTACAGTATGATACACACCGATGTAACATAACAGCAGTCTAAATATAGATGTGGACAATTACAGCAAATAAAGGAGGATCAAAATAAACAAAAGAAGACAGCAAGAAAAAACTGAAGAGTTCAAATGAACAGCCCTCATCAGGTGATTAGTATACAGCAGATCTATACTTTCTTTTAGTGGAACATGAATCCTCTGATAATCAGTCTCATAGTCAGTTCTGTTTTTTTTTCTATCTCCCCTTGTCCTTCCTCTCCTGCTGTGTCTCTGTTAGATGTTGTGTGAAGTGATGGTCTTCTGGATGGCAGGTCCATGGTGGGACTGCAGTCACAAAAGAAACTCATGAATAACATTAAATGAGTTTCATTAGAAACATGAATTAAAAATCTGACATCCCCCCCCCCTCTCCAGCTTAATGTCATACCCTCTTTCTTATTGTACAGTTTTTTTTCCCTCTTCATCCACCGCTAACATAACCATTAGGTCATTCTTGCTTTCAATCCCTCCATCTTTCATTTTACTTCCTCCTCCACACAAGGAGTTGGATAATAATCAATTGATGCCAATATCCCGATTATAAAACTGTTACATCTCTACCATGTAAGCATAATGGAAGACGCTGAATCTGCTAGAAAACAATACATTAAGAGGTCGTATGTAATCTATCCATCCTGTTCCTCCTCCGGCTTGGTTATTGGTACATCATCATACATGTTTTATTATTAAAGAAGTTTGACTGAACATAAGATGCACAGCACAAACGTCTCTCTTGCGACTGCTCGCTGCCATTTTGCCTATTACATATCATTGTGTTATATATGAAAATATAAAAATCAGTTTGCTAGATGGATCAGTTTCAAACAGAAGATATTCATTTGAAATCAAAAAATGTAACCTTTTAATACAGACCTGGGTCATTTGGATGGACCTGGGTACGTGACCTTGGACCTGAGACAGTAGGGTCTGGAGAGTTGGGGGGTTGGGGATGACCTGCAGAACGACTGAAGGTGGGAGTCAAACCAGTGGCCGAAGCTTTGAGAGCTATAACCTTTGTACACGAGACACACAATTTAACCACCATTGAGCTAAACAGGCAGACCTAGTTCAATTTGCATTCATATTCAGTATAAACATAAAAGGCCAGATATCTGTACATCTGAATGCTGGCCCTTTATTTAAAAATGAGTTGATCACTCATGCACTGTGTTCTCAAGTTGTGCAAATTGTCAAACAGGAAAACATCATGAAATCCTGAAAAAGTTGATTTCTCTAAATGAATCAAAGTCATGTGCAAGTTAGCAGACAATGTGACAGAAATGAGTGGAGAAAAGAAGTCAGGAAGTAATGCAGAAAAAGAAAAAAAGGAAGGAGGTAAAATCTGTCACCAGACAGCAGAGAAGTAACTGAAACGTTTTTCACATTGGTATGCTAGAGCAGAAATGTGTGCACTCACATGTGTGTATATATAAGCGGTCAATGTTGTTAAATCTTTGCTATCGGACGCCTAATTAGGCCTACCTCAGCATCCTGTATTGGTGTTTGTGTGTGTAGCATGGTAATTAATTTCCCGTGAGTATTTTCTGCTGTGCTGCAGCCATGAGAGAGGGTTTGGTTCTGTATTCATGTGTGTGTTTGTGTGCTAATCATTAGTGTGCTCCTCTTCTCTGGGCTGTGCTGTCGTGCCTGAGTGGATTTTTTCATTTCCAGGCTGAGTGGCCAACACAGCATGCTACGACTCCCTTTCATGGGACACCTTATAGTGTGCGAGTACGTATGTAGATTACATCACTGAGAAACATATCATAAAAAAATCAACTTCAACATTCCTGATGCCGTCAAAGAGGCTCAAGCTGTCTGCATAGTTTGTTGATACTGAAGACAACATGAAACTGGTTCTTTAAAAGACCTTTCAGCACAGACCTTCCTCTCCAGCCCTGCTCCTGTATTACTGTATTACAGTGTAAATGTGAGAGGATGTAAGCATGAGTATTGGATTAATGAGCTGCACTTCCTGAAGGGACACTACTGCCATCTAGTGTTCACTACACACTCAAGAGTACCACCAAAACACAACTAATCCACTCTGCACAATGCACACATCCACGGCACAGCTACAGCAACACGTCAACACATCGGTTTAGTTGGTGACTAGCATATAAAGTACCTTTGCCAGTGTGTGTGTGTGTGTGTGTGTGTGTGTGTGTGTGTGTGTGTGTGTGTGTGTGTGTGTGTGTGTGTGTGTGTGTGTGTGTGTGTGTGTGTGTGTGTGTGTGTGTGTGTGTGTGTGTGTGTGTGTGTGTGTGTGTGTGTGTGTGTGAGAGAGAGAGACGCCAGCTGTGCTGCCATCCCAGCCGTCCTGCAGCTCTTGCTGAGTTCTTAATGGTTGTTTAGAGGATGATTCATTGACACCTGAGGGGACTCATGTGGGACGAGTCTCCTTATGGCTTTATTACCATGATGATGAGAACATGCACACACTCACTCACGCAGCGTGGCCTACAGGGAACAACGTGCCCTAAGGAACAAAATCATTTTTAGTTGTTTAGTATTTTCCTCTTTAAAAGCAACTTAAATTATTATAGCTATAGGTGATTACTTTCAGTAAAGAACCTTATTTGTAAAGCTAATTTTGAAAAAAAATAATTTGACCATTTACATAAAAGTTCAAAATTCATGGTGTAAAAACTAAAAACCTTAGTTTTGATAAACACCAAAGACCAAAGGAGAGAAATGATCATTAGGATGGAAGTAATAAAAGAATTATTCACAGACTCAGCCCATTGCACTTCACTGTACATCAAGTTATTCCAGAGGTTAGGGGCTGCTTGTTTTGTGGTTTTGTTTCTCATTAATTTACAAAAGAACATGATGGTAGTACACATAGAATGTAGAGGTACTTTACAGTGCATTAACAGTACATTATTGTAATCGGTTTGTGCAATTACAAAAAAGTCAAAGTCCTCTAGGGGGCTGTAATAAAGGCAGGTATAACTGAGGTGCGCTACAATGAAACAGATCTGAACTTTGATTTATTTTCTGAGATATCAGCATGTCTCCAGACACCAAGCATAAGTTCAAGAATTTCTGGGTTGGCATCAAAAAGCACAAATTAAGTTTCAATATTAAAACAGCAACTCAAGTCTTTCCTAAAAAACAAAAGAATAAAAAATAAAGAATAACAATGTTTTCAGGTTTTATGTTGGTTATTCAGGAAACACATCCCGGCCACATGGGGCTTAAATTGTGTTTTACTTTGTGTTACATTTTTGCTGTTAGTATTGAGAGAGACATTAGCATGAACAAATAACACATGCACTACGCTGAATAATGTGACTCTGCAGGGAGTCTTTACTTATTTATTATATTCCACTGGGGAACAAACACACAGACTTGGAGTCTTGCACTCGCTGCTATGATACACAGACTTTCATTAATAATGTTGCTCTTAACCGAACTAACCCAGAAAGAATGTAGTAATGTCATCCTTGTTATGACTGATATAAAATGTTTGGAAAGACAAGTGGTCCTCAAAAGAAGGGGTTCTGCTTGATGAATACTAAGCATTATACACAAGGCGAGGTGTGTTCCCAATTTACTGCAAATCACTTGGATTACAAATCATCCAGCTGTGAGTGTGAGTGTGTGTAAGTGTGCATGTTTTGTGTGTTTTCTAAACACCAAGATGTTTGGAGACGCCTGGGTATCTATCTGCAGGAGGCAGAGAAAGCTGAAGGGACATGGAGAACAGACAAGAGGAGGAGGAAGAAGCAGATGCAAAATAATCGACATCAGGAATGAGGCAGGGAGAAAAAGCAGGGCCAGGAGGGACTTAAAAAGAATACAAGTGAACAACGAGGAATGAGCTCGTGGAGAAGAAGAGTCAGTGTAGAAAAGCAGGGAGATGGAGGTGAGAAATTGAGGAAGACACAGATGTCAGAAGAAGCAGATGGGAGGATAAATTGAGAGGAGGTAAGAAGTGAAAGGAGGAGGAGTGCTGATTTGCCTTTTGAACTCCTTCCCTCCTCTCATCTGCTCCTGCTCATCTTTCTGTTGGCTCGACTATCTAAAGAGGCAATCTGCATGCTTCATATAACACTGCATCAGCACGCTGTTGTTATCAGTATGAGACTATGAGTGTGAAAGTGAGAAAAAGGTGGAAAGAGGGTGGGTACTTAAGCATGAGATAAAATGAGACATGAGAGTGTGCGTGAGTTTGAGAGTTAGGGAGTGTGTTTGACAAAGATACCGTTTGTGCAGCAATATACAAACAGCTAATACACCAAGAAAAGATCCTTATTTAAAAATGATGAAATGTGTGTATTTGTCAATAATGATGATGTACACACATCGAAGGAGAGTCGGAACACACATTGTATGAGAGCGGACTCTTTGCATACATTCACTGGCCGTGCAGAGGATTAAGATATTCTTCAGAGGAAAATCGAGACAAGAATATATTTAGTCAATTCTGCCCTCTCTGAGTGATCTGTAGATGGTATTCAGATGTCCACCACTAGGGGATAAATGAAATGATCTTACATAATGTACCTCTATTAGCGAGCACAATCATGTAAAGCATGTAAATCATTACAGACCAGATGCATTTTCTAAAAAACTTAAAAACCTGCTTAATGAATATATCTAATATATCTATGTAAATGTATTTCACAATGCAACTAGTCTGTGATGATTAAAGGTCTCCTGGTTAAGGTACCTTCATTAGCAGCTGTCTGACCTTGGAATCTTTAACAATGAATGCTGTCAGGCAGCACCGACGCTGAGATGCCACGCAGTAATGACGGCCGCAGCATGATGACAGCGCCCACAAATAGGTTGGTTGAGGGGCGCTGAATTGTAACATTGTAAGGTTGGTTGATTCGTCTTTAGGTAGCCACCGCCGTACATTTTATTTGCCAAGGGTTTTTGCCAATGGGTGCATACCATAACACCTCTGGGTACAACTTAGGGCTGTCCTTCTTTTATAAAACAGGAAAAGTACCACAAAGTTTGTAAGCATCTATTCAGCTATAGACGGACATGAAATGTGATTTTTTTGACTGATTAGAAACCTCTCTTATGTGTACAGATATTCAGCTGTCTCACGAGGTACAGTAACATCTCTGTGGGTAAGCCAGGTGTGTTGAGCCTTCAATCAAAGTTTTCAGTGTCATCATGAACCAGCTTACATTAAATGTCAAACATCCCTTTTGTGTGAGCGTGCACAGAGCCTAATGATGACAGCCTTAGTTAACAAGGAAATCTGTTCAGTCCTCCATACAAAACTACATTATTTCAAAGCTACAATATGTGACAAACGACTGAGCTAAGCTGACCTTTAACTAGATCCTGTTGGATGAACAGCAGACTCGTCACCTAATGTTTAAAGGGCATTGAGTCTTCTTTCAGAGAGGGAATATAGCTTCCTGTTCTTTTAATACTGATGAGATCTGGGATTCAAAAAAACGTTCCTTATCAGCAGCATCCATCTGGGATATTTGCAAAAGTGCCTCTGAAGCTGTCCTCTGTTAGGTCATTTTACTAAACTCATGTTGGTTAAATGTTTGTGATTAACCTGTTCAATCATTTGTACTGAGGCAGAGTCATATGCAACTGAAAGATCAACTCAAACTAGAGCTTGCAAATGTGTCTGGTTCCTACAGACTAGTTCAGACGCAATCTGAAGGGAAGTGTAGATACAGATTTAAAAAAAGATACTGAATTAAAAACAAGATAAGTGTTGTAAATAGAGGTGAAGATATGTCCATGCAAATGTTACACTTTTTTAAAGCCGAAACAATTCTGATTAAACCTCCTGAGTACATCTACCGCTAGGAATAATTCAACGCATCAATAACAACTCACCTTAAATCCCAAACATATGTGTCTGAATGATCAATGGTGTAGGGTTAGTGTCCCTCTGACCCCATGTGTTCTAACATGTTAAAGATGACAGACATTATATTTTCTGCTGGTGTCATGGTTTGAGTCCAGCCTCATCCAGGTTTGTCTTTTCCTCTTTTATGTGTTGTTTTTGAACTAGTGTTGAGGTTTTAAATTCAGCTGAAATTAGAACAAAACTGCTCAGTCAAACACTTGTCAAAGTTTGTCATGTTTGTTTGAATAATGAGGGCCTCCTGGTAATTGGTTTATCTAACTTTGAATCAGAAATAACTCCCTATAAATAAGACAAAAGTTTGAGATGTTTTGTTGTTGTTGATTGCACAGTGCTGCTTTGCGTGATGTGTGTGTGTATGTGTGTGTGTGTGTGTGTATAGTGTGTCTTTGTGTAACTGTGCAGTCCAAAGAGACAGTGAGTGAGAGATTGGTGTCAAATATAAAGACTTCATCTGACAGAGATAATGTTGCCCTGCACCCATCACCTAACATCAGACACTTAAGCGGATGAGCACACACACATGCACACACACACACACACACACACACATGACCTGACAGAAAAGAGAAACACATCTACACATCTAAGTTCCACTTTGGTCTGTCAAAACCAGAGAAAAACCCATCAAAGCCCTGTGTGTGTGTGTGTGTGTGTGTGTGTGTGTGTGTGTGTGTGTGTGTGTGTGTGTGTGTTGTGTTATCTGTCCAACAGAGACAGAGATGTGTTATCTGTCCAACAGAGACAGTGTGTCGCCTCTCTCTACCTTCATCTCTCTCTGGAACTTCCTCTTCTTGCTGTCACAGTTTGAAGGCAAATCTTTATCTGTCACCATGACTGAGGAGGTTCAGTCTCCAGCTTTATGCAAACATTTAAAACACAAACAGTTTATTTAAGGACAATCAGTGATTTCCAGACGAGTTGTAAAAACAAACAACAAACTAGGACTGCAGCACTGCCAACATTGCTCCGCTTTATAACCAGATGATGGAAAACAAAACTGCAATACATGTTTATGTTTCACCTATAGATGAAGTCCAAACTTAAAAGCTGCTGTCTGCCTCTCATTATGTTTTCACAGGAACATCATTAGCTGACACCTCAGTGATGACACATCCTGCCTCAGGTCACATAAACTTCATATACATTAAACCAACAAAGGGTGTGTGATCACCATTTACAATTGTTATCAAATATTTTAGACTACACAATAGCTACCATAACACAACAGTTAGCATTAACATTCAAACCCTTACGAGCTAACAGCTTTGTAACATGCAACAAAACACGTCAACATATCAACATTATACTTTTGATGACAGCATTCAAATGTCATTCACTGAGGGGGAAATGGCTTTTGAGTGGATATGGTGAATAACATTACCAGAATATAACACACCTGATACTGAACTTCAAAAGGTGTAAGACATCCAATAAAAAACTAAAAGAACCCCCCAGATTTCAGGGAAAAGTGATCATCAAAGAGATTCTTGTGCAGAGTAATTTAACACTCAAAAATACAACTGTTTTCAAATACTGCTTTACTTTGCATTTCTCCATTTAAAATAATGAGAAATTCTACCAGGATTTCTACAAAATTACACTTTCAATTTATCTGTTCACACACCCCTGTGCTCTTTGTGAGTCTGATAAACATTTAATGGTAGTTTGTTAGTATGTGTGTGTGTGTGCGTGCCTACTCCCTTTATCACTCATTACTTACAAACAGCCTTCAAGGCAATAATTAGCTTCAACTTTGATGCCCACCTCTTTCCCACCTCCTTATTTAATTCACAAAGACACAGAAAAAAAACAAAGTACATGTTTCTGTTGTTATTTCAATGACACACACACACGTGCACACGCACACGCTGTGAGACTAATTGTGTTTTAGTGTAAAAATGACAGAACATTTTTTCACACCTCTGAGACCAATCTCTGTCCAGGGCTGCGTTTGGTTTCTTGTTTGTGTGTTTGCATTGGCTGTGAACACATGTCCACTGTTCTACAAGTGCTGCGACACTAACAAATCACTCACTGATATCAAATCAATAAGAGATACAAAAACACATTCAGGTTGATGAGTGTCAGCCACAAACCAAGCACAGGTATCAATGCCACTTACTCAATATATCAGAGACATCATCATGCACAACTTGGGCTGCATCTTACTCCGAACACAAGCACACACATGTACACACATACCCCTATGACACATGAAAAATAATGGAATTCAGTGGAGGCCAAATCATTGAAATTTATTATTGATTTATTTTGTTATAACTCCATCTCCCTGTACGATGATGAAGGGTAATTTTTGTTTCAGATATTGAATAAATGTCAAGTTATTGTTGTGGCTTGTAGCATGCAGACTTAAAACTGTGTGTGTGTGTGTGTGTGTGTGTGTGTGTGTGTGTGTGTGTGTGTGTGTGTGTGTGTGTGTGTGTGTGTGTGTGTGTGTGTGTGTGTGTGTTGATGTTGGGACGCAAACCAGACAAGACCAGCTGCTGCAGGTTGATGAAATGCTTTGAATAGCAACCTGCTTTGAACACAAGAACCATATTGGCGTGTACACCACTCTTTGATACGATTATTTATTTACCATTATTACCAGAAATATTAGCACTATGCCTAAGCATGGTAAAGGGAAACTTTGCTGTAGTGTGAGTGCACCCAAAGATGCTAGCTACAATGTAGAACTTGGTGCAATTTGGCAATGTTTGACACTGAATAGAAAAGAACATAAACAGTATGCAAAGGCTTGAGTTTTAGGTGGTAATATTATTGCTGCCATACATGCTTAGCAGTACACTGTAGGCCAACATCTTTTACATTCGTGTACTCCCCTGGAGTCAGATTGTACTTGATGTTGGTAAAAACAAGTTCATCAAAAAGAAAGTAAAGTGGGATATTCTGTGATAGAGGTAAGAACTGCATTAAGGTTATTTGAGGCATTTAATGGTTCTGGTTAAGGTTATTGTAAGTCTCTAGGTAGTCAGTGTAATACAAAAGATTACTTACATAATATTGTGTGTTTGAGTGTCTGACATCTTGAAATGTAATTATGTGGAAAATGAAACAGTCACAAAAGATATGTCTATTTCAGCTACTTATAATAAACAGACGCTATACAGTCTAAAATGTGCAAACCCAGGAACATCCAGCACCCTTCCTCTGGCTATAAATGACTGACAGCCTGTGAGGGATCAGCTGGAGGAATAAATCAGATTACATCAAATAAACAACACTGCCCTGCTGATACTTCATGTAGCAGCAATTCTCCACATTTACATCCCTGCAGGGTGCTTGTTAGCTTTTCTTGAGCCAGAGAAAATGACTAAGCTGACGTTACAGTAATTCAGGGAGGGGAACACACACACACACACACACACACACACACACACACACACACACACACACACACACACACACACACACACACACACACACACACACACACACACACACACACACACACACACACACACACACACACACACACACACACACACACACACACACACACACACACACACACACACACACACACACACAAGCTAGTAGCAACAGTCCTCTGCTGCTGTCCATGGAGCAGTATGGGGATAAAGCATCTTTCCAGAGATGTTTGGACAGTTATGGATAATAATTATAAACTTTATTATCATAAAGAGCAACATGAACAGATCCCTGATTGGAGATGCTGTTAAATAAGAGAGAGTGACAGCAGAAGCAGAGACATGCTGATTGCACTCTGACACAGTGATACAATATAAGTGATGAAGGGATTTGTTGTAGTGAAGCTGGACTGGACTGGACTTAGAGAGCGAACCTGAGGAAGCCACTATGTGAAACACGTTGTTCACTCCAATGTTTTGCATTCAACTTTAAAGTCAATCTGATCAATCCTGGTGTGTGCTGGATTACTCTGATCTTGAAAACTACAATGGACTGCTCCATTGTACAGCTCTGAATACCATGCTGTGTGCAAAATAACAGAGGTGTGTTTATGTGTGACTGTTTGTTATTTACCCAGGACACAACCTGCACCAATATATGCAGAATAGATGAAGCTACATAAGCTATGTTCTGTCCAAATAAATACACACAGCCAAAGTCATACATACTCATATTTAGATAGATAGATCAGTCATACAGTAAGAACACACACACATTCAGCTATTTTCTGTCATTGTCATATTACAGTAGCTCTGTCTCACTCTCAGCTTTCATCACAGTGGGGTCTTTAGTTTCCCTCAGGTTATAAAGTTCAGATCAGAAGCCGTCAATCAGCCGAAGGCTCCTAAAGCTGTAAATTAATGCTGTAATTCTTCCAAAGAGTAGAGAGTATAAGAGACTGAACATACTCTGAAATTCATAACTAGACAGGAGCCTCCTCTTTATTAGTTTTCCCAGCGGCTATCTGCATTAACAACTCTCATTAATCACCTTTCATTTGCTGCTGAGGTGCATGGACTTACTGTATATAGCCCACAGTCCTTTACCCATTTAGCTTTTATTCACGTTGAGTTGCCTGCACCATGAATCAGCACATAGTCTGCCATACTGCAGCTTGTCTTTCTTGTCCAATCGCATTAATCAACCTACATGAGTTTATCTTGATGAAGAGAAAACAGCAGTGTTGCCATTAAGCAGCTAGCTGGACAAATATCACAAGTAAATAAGATGAAACAGGACAAATGATACAATGATACTGTATCTCTGCCACATTCAGAATGTCTTTAGGCAGGTGAATAGGAATACAATACAATGAGCAGAGCAAGGTAATGATGCTTTCACATAGATGCAGAGCATGGTACAATTAAACCATTAACATCCCACCATGCTCAGTGGGGACTCAATTCAGAAAACACCTTTTTACATTAAGGGAATGCACAAACTTTACTGCTGGATAATTGTCTTAATTTTCGACATTTAAAAATAGAAACACATTTGCACATCACCATCAACTTTTAGAGTCATCTCTCTGAAACGACGACAGAGCAATGCTGCCATCTAGTGACCACCAGCGTAAACAACCAGCTCAAGTTGCCTCTCCAAGTGTACATTTGATGTAGCAGCTAGCACATCTCGCACTGCAGCATCAACACGAATACAGACAGTTTTAAATAAAGACCGTATTAAATGTTATATAGCATGCAAAAGTCTGACAGAAAAGCCACAGCCGAGATACAGAGCGATTTGAGTATTTTGTCTGCTTATCTGCTTTACAAAGCTACTCAAATTGCTGACATGATACACAAACATGTCCTTATTCACAACACCACTGGGACTGACTACAGTAGCCTATAGGCTTCACAAAACCACTTCTAGTCTCTGTAAGGTGCTGCTATCTTGAAGAAGAGATGTCTCACCGTGTGAAGCAGTGGTGGCAGACTTCTTTGGCATGTTTGTTGGAGACACAGCACGCCAGCGGCTCGGCAGAGTACACCAGCTCTCCTCTTTTGATACTGGCTGTAGCCCGCAAACCATTACCTTTCCCCGGGCTGACAAAACGCTCCAGCCTGGGTGCCATGGTCGATTTTCCCTCCACGTGAAAACGCGCAGTGTTTACATCCGTCCTTGCGTCGTGACGTCACAAACACGTACACACCCACGTGTTACTACTAAAGTTAATGTTAAATACTAAAGATCATCTCGAACAGTGGTATTCAGAGTTCTCTTATTATTAAACAAAATAGTTAAAGAACATATGTTCAAATATGATGTTTTCACGTTGAAACTGTATTTCGTGTTACTAAGTAAACAAGAGACTTTTCTTGTTATGACAATATCGTATTTATCGCGTTATAAGATGTGTAACGTAAAACAAAACACTAGTTTCATGCTCGTATTTTGACTAATGATGAGAAGATATCTGATATATTTTTCTTTCTTGAGCTATATTGCATCTTTGCATCATACTAGTTCTCTTCCGAGAGGTCTACTTATGAGATATCATATATCAGATGTTCATCTCTTCAGAAGACTACCCTATAGGTTATCCTTAACACGTTATGTTAATATTACAGACAATAGTAAACAGTTGCTTGTTAATTAAACAGCAATTGTATGCCATTAGTCTTGTCATAGCCTTAACCTGATTTTTCTAAACTCAATACTTTTCTATATGAACTTATTCAAACGAGCTAATCCATGCAAGACTTTTATACAATCCCCTCAATGGTGAGAAGCACATCTGTACAATATCATTTCTAAAGGGTTAGGTAGGTGACAGACTTTGGCCCCAAAATGTAAATAACCATGTTGCATGAAAACACTGTTCCCCCCTTGTTTGCATGAAGATTAAGCTTCAGTGGAAATTTCAGACAACTTTCACAAGCGAGCCTTGCACACTATTTTGTCTAGTCCTGAAAGTGTAAAATCAATAGTTTAGACAAAAAATATGGATAACAAACCAGATAAATATAACTAAATAAATAAAAACATGCAAGTGCGATGTGTCAGTGCACAGCTGTGATGTGAGGGTAATGTGTTGCAGAAGAGACAGAATGGAGGCTCATAAAACAGCTGTTTTCATTGTTTTTAACAGGAGGAATACGATATACATAAGGAGAGAGTTGTTTTTTAACAACAAAAAACGTATCCTATAACAAAATGTAAAAACAAAGAGAAAACATTTCATCAAAATAATTATAAACTGCCTTTCATCAGCTCGATAACAGAGGTACACAGTAATACACACAAAAATCATCCATCCATTTGTAATGTTCTGTTAAAAACCAATGAATATGAATCTTAACTGAAGAAGTTAATGACAACAGCAGTTAAAATAAACATAAAGGTAAATTAATGAAACAACATAAACATATAACGATGACTGATATGATGGTAAAAAAAGATGAAAACATTACTGGTGTATTATGTCAATAATAAAGCAAAGCATAACAAAAGCAAATGAACAAATGCATCCTTTTTTTACCATGCTAGACATCTGTCATGTGATAAATAATTAAAACTATCCAGAAGATTAAATAAATGGTTATCTGTGTGAAAGTCATCTGAACCAGCCAGATGAAATGTGCAAATGAAACAAGAATCAATCTGCAATTCCTCACATCCCGGGAAGAAAAACCCCTCACATCTCAAAGTGATTTTCAGGTTTTTGTGACTGAGGACAAATCCTGAGAGAAAAAGAAAACGTTTTAACAAACTCAAACCGTATTAAATGCATAGTTAAGACACCTGACTCTCCTCTTCAAGAGTTTTTTTCTTTACATACTGACAATAAAGACCCTTATGAGATATGTGTTTTTTCGAGGGCATTTTTGTGGAATCTGCAACAACCCTGAATAAAAAGAAAATAATTAAAAGGACACCAAGCATTGCAATGTGTTCAAATGAAATAAAAAAAGATGGATGACAAGGCATAAAAGTGACCCCAATAAGAGTTGACATTTGCTAAGAAACAGTTTTCGAAATAAGAATCAAAGCACTGGTATGAGAATAAAGTGTCTTAAGGCGAAACCTCAAACTCAAAGGTGTGCAGAAATGAACTCTTTAAGATGACACGTTAACTGAATGACTCCTTAAGAAGACCGGCTGTGGAAAAAGATGATGCAAAGAATCGCTAAGAAAAAATCACAGGCAGGTAGATCTGGACAGTGCTTCAAATGACCCCATCAACCTCAAGGTTTGCATTGACAGTACACTGAACAGTTGTTTTCAACATCAATCATGCAATTCAATTTTTTTTTTTTTGCTGCTGAAGTTAGTCCTTATCCAGCCAGAGCAGCATAAGACATGATTATTCTTTTTTCTGGCTATCAGTGCAAACTTATGTTCCCTGGCATCCGGTTTGGGATTGGGGTCATTTTTTGCTTCTGATCAAATCGAGTAAAGCCTGTAGCACATAAATGTTAAGAAAATCATACCTGTCTTATGTGCAACATGATAGACATTCTTCTGACAACAGCTATATACAGAGGTGCACTGTGTTCATGTACATGTTGCATATGCTACACAAAGCTGGGGTGGAAGGTACACAAGAAGTACAGCTGTGCTTCTCATGTAGAGCTCTTTAGCAACTGCTCGATGTTAATGCAATGCACGACATCAGATAGCAGTTGTTAAGATAAAAACATGTTATTTTACCCCATTGGACAAGTTTGATTTGTCTGTTGTCCATTAGCCCAGTTTGGTGAATACCAAAATAACCCTTTCAATTTTGTATTTCTGGCAATATAAAAATGCCCCACAGATAAAAACAAAGTCATATTTAACAATAAACTCCAAACATTCATTAAACGCTTGATTAAGACATAGAGATTTCATTCCAAGTAGACCACTGAATGGTTTGTTCATTTAAAAATGTCATTTGTGAATTGAAAAAGTCAACAATAAAAGCAACACAAGTGGTTGCAGCAGGCTGTAAAATGCCCTTTGGGCCACTTCCCATTTGTGCAGTATATGTGTGGAGCAATCACGCCCAGTTAACAAACTATACAATAGATACCATTTTCACAACTCCAGGTTGCAGCTGATCATACCTTTTTATTATTTTTAACTCAGGGAGCTGAGTTTATGAATCCAGTGTGAGGCAGTTACATTTTGTATCCAGCCATGGTTATCTACCAATGACTTTAGACTAAAGTATCACCAGCTCATGGTGAACGTGTTTGCAGCTATTTCAGTATGACATTGTAGTTGTATTCAGGATTTCTAAACCTAGCTTAAAAATGTATAACCTATATTAAAGGGGCTGCAGTTCAGTTATTCTTTTATTTTTAGGTCACCTCTATTCTCCAGTTATTCTCTCTCCCTCCGTTCTGCTTTCCCTTTCTGACCTGTGTTCTTCAGTCTCATCTGACCGACAACTTTAAGTCTTAACCCTACAACCAAACATTAAATATGCAGGCGAAGGCCTAAAATGCCATCTGATCCTATATTATTGTTCAGTCAATTAGGCAGCATAATAGCCACCTGCTCCGCAGTATGCCAGGGACTGCAGCAGCTGCCCGGCAGCAGCTGCCTGGCAGAATTACCTCGGAAAAAAGTGTCCCAGGAAGTGCCTGAACAAGCAGCCCAAAACTGCCACAGTGATGACACATTGCTGCTGCTATGACCCGGGGGTGAACCAATGCTGGATGTGAGCTATCCCCCGCTGTAGCTGGCCCATGTAAAAGTCTGCATTTCTAGAAAAGTCCTGACAGACTGAGGAATGGGCATCGCCCAGAGCACAGTAGAGGGCTGTGCCACCTACACTGATCACCACGGTTACCATACAAAGCAGGAAGAGAAGCAGGCAGGAGTCCCCACCGCCAACATCTGCAAGGAAAGAGAGACAGTAAGAGAGGAGCAGGGGGTTGGAAGAACATCAGAGAGCAGATTAATAATAAAGAACAGAGAATTTAATATTTTCTAAATAGAAAAAATACACATGAATCTCTAAATGAAAAAAAAACACACCATGCTCATAGCCGTCATCAGGGACTTTGAAGCGGACCCGTCTTTTAGCAGGGGCTTGGTCAGGCATTGCCTCTGAGGTAGCAGACACACTCATGTTGTCCACATAAGCCTTCCTCTTCTTTAATATGGAGACCAGGCCAGATGCAGGAGACATCTGAGAAGCAGATGAGCGCATAAAGAACATGTAAATTATTTCCATTTGATCCAAATAAGTTGTATCTGTTCATTTTCACACACTGATACTGAAAACATTGTGTTTGAGGAAGAACTTGTCTTTGCCTGTCTCTACAACAGGTGCATCCAATCAGCCATGTCAACCAGCAGGTGTCAGCATATCACACTAGTATTACTGAAACACTCAATCAACGCTCCTTCCCACTGATACACAGTCAGTCACATTTCCTTCAGAGAGAACTAATTCATATCAAACCTTAAATGATCATCCCAATCTCAATGCACAAACACTGAAAAGTAATTTATGACTGAAAATGAAATTTGGTCAAGAGCAGAAAGACTATCAAGGCCAGGCAGAGTAACTTACTTAGAAACTATACTTAGAAATACTCTACTTATCACTGCATCATGTCAAAACATGTCAAAGATCTAGCAGGATTAATCTGATCACTGACAGTTTTGCCCAATGTTATGTCATCTGAAGGGTGTGTACCTTACAAATGTTTGAATTGGAAGCAGATTATAGTGTGAGAAAAAAGAAAAATGGGCAATAACTCTTGTTCTGGTACTGCTTTTGCTTCAAGGCTGCAATATATTTAGAAATGCATATCTATGAAGTCTGTCTCACTATTGACACACAGCCTGCTGGGAAAAAACAGAGTGGTCCAGTAAGATACGTTTCAGTTCCACAGCTTGAGTAGACTACAGAGACTAAAGCAACCACAGCTTTATCAAAATCTCCCTGGTTGCTCTTCATCCTGTAAGTTATCAAAACCAGGCCATTTCTCTGCTCCCTCCGTCACTGCTCTCTGCTCTAAGCAGCCACTTGTTTTTCATTTGCGTGTGCCCCAGTTTCTTTCTTTCACACACAAAGAATTCTAAAAAAGTCAGTAACCAGTGGACACAGATTTAAAACCACATTAAAGTATCAGAAATCATTTCCTTAGAATAACTCTACGGTGTTACCGCAACAAGCAGAAAAGTGCACGACTCACTAACAATATTTTCTGTTCTCTTGATTTCTTCTATACGTCTGTCTCTCTCAATATAGAGTTTAATTTCTTTGTGGCTTCAGTATCAGAAAAACAAGTCCATTGTCTGGGGATGTCAGGAAAGGTGAGGTAATACCATTAGGGCGGCTCAACAGAACACCAAGCTGTCCGTAATATAACAGCTTAGACGGGCTGATACAGACAGACTGGGGCCTGAAACGGTCAATAAGTCATCAATCTGAAGTATGCATTTATAATATGCATTTACGGATCTACTAGTGTCATTCTGCAGAGATTTAGAGGGAGAAAGAAAAATTCTAATCATGGTAGGTTATATGCAGATCTGTGCAAATTGTTTTTATACTACAAACAAGCACAAAAGCAAGAAGTCACTCCTCCTTATTCCTCTTTTAACAGCACATGTGTAACTCTTGTTTTTTAAGATTACAGGTCAAAACAGACACACTGACATATAATTAGTGTCTTGCCTATTTTCTCCACGTGCCTCCATTTAACAACAAAGAGAATGCAGTAGCATGACATGTTCAGTCAGACACAACAATGCAGTGAATATTATAGCTACACTTTAAATCCACAGATAGAGGGAACCTGGGACCAGGATAGATATATCTATAAGCAGACATAGAGTACAGTGGCTTTAGTCTTTGTAGCTCTGGTTGTAGATTCGACTCCTGATCCTGGTGTATGTCACTGCCCCTCCACAAATTTCCTATCTCTATACCCCCTGTGAAATAAAGTCCAAAAGCTCAACACAAAATAATTATCTTACATTCTTGAAAAGTTATGAGATTTTGAGCTACAGGTGCTCAAAGAGCTGCAGAGAGAAGTTTTAGTGCTCCGGGAAAAAGACTGGTGAGTGCTTTTCTCTACATGGTAATGTGCTGTCTATCATTTACTCCACAAGGGAACAATTCAAACGGCACTATATGGACACAAACTCTTACTCATCCACAGAAAAGCAATAACAATGTACAAACCTCCTCTACTGTGATGAGTTTAGCCATGTCGTCCAGTACGGCAGCTTCTCTGATCATGTCAATTTGCTCTACTTCGTACTCCTCCTCTTCCTCCTCTTCCTCCATGCTCTCCTCAGTCTGCTCCTGCTGCCTCATATGAGCCTCTTGAGGCAGAAGGGCCTGATGTTTCAGGTGGGTTTCAGCTCTCTCCTGCAGCGATAATGGAATACAGTAATAAATGTATCGACATTGGCTATATGGAGACACTAATCCATTTTGTTGCTCTACAATCTAATGGACTGCTATAACATAGAGGAGATTGAGGCTGTTGAATTTGCAGCCTAAAACATCCACTGATGAGTGGGTTGTTCCCAAGAAGAAAAATCTGTAATAGAGGAAGCGATACCTTTCATATTTCTAGTAAAAGCAAGAATGGTTTGCCGAGCAAAACAGAGGAAGTGAGAGGTTTGAATAGCTTACTTTGAATTATAAACCTAAAGAAACTCATCAACACAGGAAAACAACCATGATACTGGTCCTGGTCCTAGTGACACAGTTTAACTGACAAGTTCTTTAAAGAAGTCTAGTACAGATTAAAAACAAAGCAGACAATCTAGGACCTCAGCTTAATTGTCAGACTCTGAAATATTTAAAAAATGATTGTCCTCTTTTTACTTTGATTTGTTTTTAAGTCATATTTAGTAAAATATCGTCAAAGCCAACGTACCTGGGTCTCATCATGTACCTTTTCCTCATCTCTGTCTTCCTGGTGCAGATGTTGTACCTCCACCTCTGCCCCACTGATCAGAGTCTCTACTGGTAGAGCCTTCTGACATAAAGGAGAGTCTCTTTCTTTCTGCTTCTCTTCCTCTTCGTCCTCTCCCTCATCTTCCATCTCTAGAGCTTCGGCTGCCTCCTCCACGTCACTCTCCTCTTCTTCCCTTTTTGCCTCCTTTTCCTGTGCAAGACCTAAATCTCCTCCCTGCAGCTCTGCGGGCTTGGACTGATCCATTTCTCCAGTCAGAGAGGGGTGCAGTTCATTTACTATTCCTGATGTGGTGCATGCTACCCCTTGTTCTTGATCTCTTCTCTCTGTGTTGCTGCAGTCCCTCCCCCGTGATTCCCTGTCTGGGTCTTCCCTGCCCTTTTCTGACATCTCAGGGGAATTGTGCCCGTCGGACGAATTAATGAAGGGTATGACTGGACAGCTGCTCTGAGAATGGGAGGAGTCTTCTGCTCTCTGCTCCATCCCTCTGTCACTCTGATGGGCTGGATAAAAAAGGGAAACAGACAGTAGAGAGAAAAGGGCAGTAGGGGAGGAATAAGGTAGAAAGAGAGGGAAATAGTGAAGGGACACAGAGAAAAAAACAAACAGTTAAATGCTTTAACCAAAAAAAATAAAAACAGCTCCTGATGGAGTCAACTTCCCAGCAAGAGAAGCCATGAGTTCATGTGAGCTTGACTTTCTGACTAATGTCAACAGGATCATAATAAATGCTCAAAAGGGACATTGTTGCACTATAAGAAGGGAAAGCTGCAATAAAATACAAACTACTGGTCCTACACAGAAAGGCTTGTTTTTCTTTACAACAATGTGGCAGTAATGGAGCATACAAAAACAATGGGAGGTACTTGCATTGACATTTTGTAACCAGCATTCTTTTTTTCTTTTTGTAATTTAGTCACAAAAACTAGGTGCCTATGGACTCACCAGTTTTTAACCATGTTGCATAGCAAATGTCTTCTTTAATACAATCAGTAAACATAGAGAACGCATTTTCTAACAGTGCAAAAACAGTAGATAGAAGCTAGTGGTTAACAAGGCAAAACAAAAATGTGGAGTAAATGCGTACAATTAAATTTCATGCAATGATCAGAGAATATAAAAGCAAGACAACTGACTACAAAGTCCTTAATGTAAATAAGAAAAGCCTCAGTAGTTAACAACAGGCAAGGACACAAGGTTCCTGGATTGAATAAATTCAGTGTTTCCCCTAGGTTTACAGCGTTGGGGGGGTTGGGGACAAGCCAACATGCCGACACAGCGACACGACGACACGACGACACAAACACTTGAAGGAATCTTGGTGTTCATGTGTTACTTTTAATGACAGCTGTCCTTTTCTATCAGAAAGGTATCCTTAAATGACTTCTTTCCCTGATTTCCGACTCTATCCACTATCCTATCTCTAATATAAAGGCACAAAAAGCCCAAAAATAAATATATATATATATATATATATCTATATATATATATACATTTTTTTTTTTATACTTGACCTTCGGGGGGGGGGGGGGGGGGGGGGGGGGGCGCCCCCCTAATATAATGGTAGGGGAAACACTGAAAGTCATCCAGTCTATCACACACTTCTCTGTGTGAACGCGTTTACAGGTGAGTGTACGTATACAGGTTCAATTCAACGAAAGATCTTGTTCGTTTCAACCGTTGTACTTCTTTTTTTAAACACTGTTTTACATGTTCATTACATGTTTTTTTTAATGGTATGCTTCCCGTTTAGTTGGTTGTATAAGTGATTTGTTGTAAATGGCTACAGAAGCAAAATAAAAACCAACATTCACTCACTCACACTAAATACACTTAGGGCCCACATACACTAGGCAAAGTTGTCATGAACCGTGCTTAAGCACGATTGCCAGTGTCAGTGTGCCCTAACTCTATCACACAGTCACTTACTTGAAGTACATGGAGGCAGGGCACCACCTTCTTCAATTGTGGTCCTCAATAAATCCTGAGATGCACACTGTAAAAACACACACACACACACTTAAATAACAAATATTCACTTGAACACACCACACCTGTGTGTACATGCAAAATGCACTTTACAAAGGTGTACATAATGGACACTTAAAAGGTGTATCATGTTAGATTTAAGTGGTCACTTTCACATTTAAGCTGCCTTATCTCACAGTATGTTAGTGTGTTTTCTCTGGCTCAGAAACAGACAAGGAAAAATGGAGGAATGACTTACCACAGCATCTTCAGCACATGGTCTATGAACAGAAGAGAGAGAGACAGCGTGAGATGGTGCGAGTATTGCAGGTCTGTTCTTGGTTTTAGTAAACGAAGATGTTAAAGATGGAGGGTGACCCTTCTTTACTCTCCCAAACTAATTTTAGCCCAAGCACATTTCTCTGACTATCACATTGTGTGTCTGTGGGCGCATTTGTGTGTGTGTGTGTGTGTGTGTGTGTGTGTGTGTGTGTGTGTGTGTGTGTGTGTGTGTGTGTGTGTGTGTGTGTGTGTGTGTGTGTGTGTGTGTGTGTGTAAGTTGCGTGAAGTGAAACCCTAGTAGTGTGAGGGCTCAAATGTCTAAAAGTGCAGCATTAGCAGCAGCAATGGGACCATATGTTGAAACTATCAGTGCAGTCTTCAAGCCACACACAGATAAACCAGCTCAGTCATACAAACTTAGACACACACTTCACCTGTTCTGGAGATAAATGTATGTGTGTGTGTGTGTGTGTGTGTGTGTGTGTGTGTGTGTGTGTGTGTGTGTGTGTTTGGTACTAAAAGGTGTGTGTCTGGCAGGTGTAGTGCACTGAGGACTTCTTATTAAATATTGAGAAATGCCAAAGTGGGCTTCACCTTTGTTACACTTGGATGAGCACAACCAATAACAGTCACACACTACTCACCACACAACACACAAACACGTACAACACACACACAAACATCCACACAAGATCCTTCAAAGAAGCCCAGAAGAACATACATTGTACCTTTGCAGTCAAATAATTATTGATTTGTAAAATTATAATTTTCTGGAATACTGTAAAATCTTTAAAATAGTTCACCAACCATTACCTTCCTTACCGTAGGGTTTGCATTTCTGAGACTATAAAAGCAAAAACACATCATACTATTCACTTACTAACCCTAACCCTTGAAAATTGCATGTAGACTCACCGACTGTGTGTCTGGCAGATGTTTTTAAGAGTGTCCAGATGTCTGGTTGCCAGGTTTGAGGAAGTCCTTTTACATTGACTCTCTATGAGAGATGGAGAGACACACAGAGACACAAACATTTAATATAACAAACATTAAATATATAACCTGTTTTTTTTTTTTTTTATCATGTGATAACTGAAACTACATTTAATACATATTATTGTGATCTAATGGACCATAGTCATTCTGGGGAAGGGTTTTTATGTCTTACAGCTGTGCATGTCAGCACATACAATGACAAGAATAACATCCAGAAATATTTGAAGAGATCTGATCAGACAGAACAAGTTCTGCATGTTGCATTTCCAAAGAAGGTGCACTACTTTTGTTCAAGCCTAACATTCAAAAAATCCCCTGCTGTTATCCCTAATGTGATTGTGCATGAAAAAACACTGATTCATAAAATAAATCTAGTAATAGAGACAGGCCAAGTAGTTTTACAGAGGTCCAATCAAAGTGTATCAATAATAAAATAACACAATGTGTGTTTACGTGTGCATCTGATGTTTGTGTGCATGTGTTACCCCACTGCTCCTGTAGTGCATTCAGGTTCTCCAGTACCCTCTGGTGATAGAGCTTCTCTAACTGGATGCACCATAACGCCCGCTGGTCTGAATATTGCAGGTTAAGGAACACATACATGATGCAAAACAGCGCTGCAGGATACCATTTGCTTTAAAACTGCATCAATTCTGCTCCTGAACTGTTACAACATACAGAAGTAAAGGGGGAAACAAAAAAGTAAGACGGAGGAAATTGGAGTAAAAAGCGAAACAGAGAGAGAAGACGAGGAGGAAGCAGAGTCAGGCCAACAGAGCGCTCTGGGATAAAATGTCTCATGTTTATGGATATGAGCAGCAAAAACACAATCCTTCTTCGACATGACTCAATGCCTTCTCTCCTCTCTCTTTGTCCTTAAATTACTATAGACATGCATGCATAACATAGAAAGGCTAGCTCTCCCTTCTCTTTGACATTTCTCACTCCCACTGCAACTCATTTTTATGTAACCGATGTCAAATGTCATCATCGTCACTCTCCTGACTCCTATCTCTCATCTGACAAAAACATTGTTTTGGCAACATACTGCGGATTCATTTACTGTCATGTCAGATTGGAGTTTTAATCTGGACATCTATCTCCTCTCTTTCCTTTTGTCTTTATGAGTCATGAGTCTCTGATCAACTACTGTGCTTTCCCTCTCTCTGTTTCACCAGGTGTGATCATCCCTCTTCTTCTCCTTATCCATTTATGTCTCTCGTCCCCTTCAAAAGGTCTATTTCTGCACTTTTCGTCTATGACACTTCTCTCCCTTTCTTGCTCAACTTTCAATCACACTAAAACCAGTGAGGCATTAAGTGAGCCACTGCAGCTCAGTGATAGAGTCGGCCGTCTCTCAACCAGAAGGTCAAGGATTCGATCCACAGGTCCTGCAGTCACATGTCCAAGTGCCTTTGGGCACTAAACCCCAAATTACAGCCAGCAATGTGCAAATTACAGCCAGCAATGTGCAGGTGTAGGTCTAGAGGACTATACAAGTCCATTCATCATTTACAAATCATTCCGTATTGTAAGGCTCTGAGTATAATGTGTGCAAAAATACTGATTTAAAACATAGATCAAGTAGTAAAAACATATTTTAAAAACAACGATACCTGGTTGGACAAATAGGCAGGCCCACAACAAGGTAGGTGCAACAGAGAGATAAGTTGCCCCCCACACACACACACACACACACACACCAGCTCACACACACACAATAAAGATACAGTCTTCCTGAAGGACAAAGGCCTCAGCAATCTGCAGAGAGAGAGAGAGAGAGAGAGAGAGAGAGAGAGACTTTATAACTTAATAAATTGCATGCTTTTAAAACTTTTATACAATGCTTTTATCACATCTGGTTGTGTCACAAAAACTTTGAAGGAAACTGGGAAGACATTTCCTGACTATATGACAGATCACTTGAACAAAATTGAGATCTGTCAGGAGTGAAGATGAAATACACAACCACATAAGACATAGAAAAGCTTTACAGACATGTTACTGTACTGCCACAGCTGCAATGACTTCTACAATCATTAACTATGACAGGCACACAATATAATCTAATCTCAGACACATATTAAAATAGACCAGCTAATACCCTTACATTACAACAAAAGACTAAAAGAGAGAGTGAAAAGAAAGACAGAAAATTGAGAGACTGTGGTAGACACTCTACCTCTCTCCTCAGTGAGTGTCGCTTTCATGCTGCTCAGCTGATCACAGAACAAGAGGAGTGAGTGTGTGTGAGAGGCAGAGAGAGAGAGAGGGAGAGAGAGGGAACACAGATAGACGAAAGCAAGAGAAAGGAGGAGGGCACAAAAGGCTCTCGAATTTCTAATCAAGGTAGGGGTGGTGACGACTGAAGGACCTCTAAAGGCAGCCACACGGACTTAGCTCAGATAAGAAGTAAAAGTATTTTTTTCAGTACTTACACATCAGATAAACACAAATTGAAGAACAGAGTTAAATTAATTTTAAAAAAACAGCCAGGATTTAGGATTTAAAAAAATGTGAAATCCAATGACTCAAATATTAATTTATGTTCTTTTCTATCTTTCCATTTAATGTACCATTATTTCACATAATACACTTTTAAAGTCAAAGTAATAAAAAAAAGACATCTTTAAGTTTGATGATTCAAATTTTTCCATTCTTTGAATTTTCTCAGCATGTTTGTTGCTCTGCCAACAATTCATCCTTATGCTAATGGTTTGGCGTCTGAAGCGGTGTTCATTTGAGTTCACGCTTCCTGTTACTTCTTTTGCTTTCCTAAATCCCGTTTGCACGTAATATGTTACTTAGTTCTTATCTTAATCTTTCTTGGATTAGAAGCCAGCACTGTACATGTTAAGTAACTGTATGAGTCATACATTTATCTGACACATTTTACATTTTTACAGGGGTCTTCAAATAGAAATAGTAACACTCCCATTCATTTCAATTTTAACGCTGCTGTTTCTGACATGTGGGCATCCAATCTATGGGAAAATAGACCACCAATTTTCAAGTAAGTCAATTCATGTCCCTCTGAAACAGAGCAGCACTATGCACAACTATATTCAAAGAGTTGTTCCAATATCAATAGCAGCCTTAGAAATGCATTTGAAAAAACCTAAATCCATCATGAATTGATGAGTATGGTAGTGCATCTAAAATTAGAAATAATCTATTCTTCACCGCTCTAAAACAAACAGCCAGACAGCAAGTAGTGCTGAATGACACACAGAGACAGATCAGATCTATGCTGCCACCATGGCAGGAACCACCCACAACTAGAGTTTATAGCTGCAAACAGCATGATGACAGCAAATAACTACAGCCCCAGCAGGAGTTAATGAAAGCTAAGATATCTCTAGGTGCTTTGTTTCTTTAACGTAAAGATTCCTTCAGTGTTCACTGTTCACACGGTTTGTACTGGGAAGTGTATTATTCATGTTCTTCTTTACTGGAAAAACAAATGTCCCTGGGCATTTTAAAATAAAGCAGCATAAAGCATTAAAAATCTGTCTCTCTGAGTAAGTGACATTTATAAAAAAATCATTCCATATGAATTCTTGTTTCCTTCAGATTTTAAATTGAGTTTCTCATGACTGTGAGAACGTGATATTGAAAGTCTTATTGCATTAATTCTCTATATATTTTTAGATCAGTACTCATTAACGGTCAATTTGCAAATGCAGTAGGTGGGTAGTGGAAATCAGTAGTGGGAAGAAAAGAAGGGGTTTGGAAGATCACTAGTGTTGATGTGCGTGCTGTGCAAGAGAAATGCATAAAATATTTTAGATCTTAATCTCTCACTTTAATCTACATTCCATCAACAACTGGAAATATGAGCAAAGGGGGTTTAGATTAACCAGTTAGACACCTGTGTATTTTTTGATGTGGGGGTGTTCCTGACAGAAGCAGTCTCATTTCGTCTGGAGGTGGGTTTTAAAACACTTTTAGGTCAGTCAAAGAGTAGAAAAAGTTCATGCGAGTACAATATGTATCATATTCTCAGTCTCCCCTTGCTCACTCACACACCTGTTGCCCTTGAAGTAAGCATAGCTCAGGTGTGCCTGGTGCAAGTATTAGTTAATCAAACTGACAGAAATATTCACACTCCCCATAAAACACATGTCCAGTCATGCAAGACTGTGTGTGCAAGTTAAAAAAACAGAAGGTAGGAGAGTGCATGTTTTTTCATTTAAGTGCACGTGGCTTATGACCTCTCTTCTGTGCATGTCTGCATTTGTCTGTACAGACCCAGCAGACGCCCGTGCCTCAAGGTACAAAGTGCCATTCCCGATTATGGGGTTGAGTGGATAACAGTGATTGAATAACAAGTGGAAGAGCAGCAGCTTAGACAGCAAGACTAACTTAAAGAAACCATTAAAGAGAAGGAGTATCTGTTCAAATAAGCAGCTGACAGTGTTGGTAGTAGTAACACAAAGCTCACAGTATGACACACATGCTAGAGTAAGACAGATGGGTTACCTGGTGCAGGTACTGTGGAAGTTGAGGGTTATCTCCCCTTTTTGCGAGCTGCTCCAGACTCTCCAACAAAGTAGGGCTTGGTCCTGTGGCGCAGGTGGGGACTGAGAAACAAGTGGGCAATGGAGTGGAGGTAAAAATGTTTTCCCAATTTAAAGTGAAAGGTCCTGTGGTGGAGGTTGATTCTGTACAAGGAGCCATAAGCCCTGTAGTAAATGCAATAGGGCTGGTTGCTGCACTCACAGGGGTGGAAGCTACAGAAACTCGGGGCTCATGGTTGAAGACAGGCTTTGTGGATGAGGAAAGATAATCTGTAGAGGTATTAGTAGTTTTTCCTGTGGTACATGAAGGTCCTGGTGGGCTGTCAGGCCTGATGTCTGAGGTCTTGTTTTGTGTGTTTGAATCTAAAGGCCCTGTGCTGACGACAGGTGCCAGTGTAACAGTCTCTGTATGAGATGGAAAAGATTCAGTGTTTGAGTTGTTAGAGTCCACTTTGACATCATCCTGGCTCAGTTCCACTTGAGTGATGGGACATGCTTTTTCTGGACTGACCACTGGGATGACAGGGGATGTAGGCTCGGGACTGGTCCCAGGGCTAAAAGGATATTGAGTTTCCATGAGACTGCCTAAAGAAGCAAACAGGAAGAGAGAGGAGGGAAGGAGAGTGAATGAATAGATCACAGAGGATGAGCGGAAACAGGACAGCTGTAAAAACTCCTAAGAGCACAGGTGACTGGAAGAGTTTGACACTGTACAAATACATTACATACATTAAAACAAGTATAAAGTCAGCTGCCCGTTCACTAGAAAGGTGTTTTGTCTAACAAACACAGTTAGATGCGCAAGTAAATTTATGTGTCTCTCTAATCTTAGTGTTAAAAGATCTAGTCTCTACTCCATTTATTCTCTTAATGTCCTTTATCCTGATCGCTTTCTCTCTATCTAAAAGCATTCTTACACCTTCTTTTTCTGATTTCACTGAACTATTCAATCCTTCAATTATATGATCGGTATGACATCATCACCCCCAGACACTCTGACCTTAATCCAAAATGCTGACCACTTAAAAACACACACAGGGCTTTACAACAATGAGTGAGCCAGATCTTGATCAGAGTATTGGCATTCACTCCACTGTGTCCTCTTGAACCATCATAAGAAGTAAAAGGTCAAACTCAGTGACACAAACCAGAGCAATAGTTCATCTGAAAACCAGAGACTCTGAATGATATTCAATTAACAGTTTTGTCTCTAATAACACCAAAATATTTTCCTGACTGACTTAACAAACATCAACTGTTTGATGATTAGATTTTTTTTGTTTGAAACTAGAACTTAAGTAGATTTGCATATTCATTTAGTATTTTAGCAACACTCCCAAGGATCTAAATCTTGCTTTAGTGTTTTCTTCTCTATCCTACCTTAGATATTATCTCAAAGCTGCATTAATTGTTACATTAACATGGACAAAGGGATAAACTGCAGGTAATATGAAAGGAGTGTCTCACAGTGACAACCAAAGAAAATGAATAGGTAGCATTTTAGCCTCTTTTGGGTGATTAATTTAATTCTACGATCAGCAAAAATATTTGTACAGTTCATAAGTAATTGATCATTACTCATAATTAGAAGCCTTGTTACTAGGGGAACAGCAAGAAGCTTTTTTTAATCTGTTTCTAACATACCATTGCTACCCCTCAGGAGTCGAAACAGCAGACTAAGTGAGTGGCCAGTATGTGACAAATGTTGAGTGATCAAAAATGTTCTACAAAGTTGCAGTAGATTAAATAAAAAAATGGAGCCAAATGGAGAATAAAAGTCAGGGTGTATTTGATCTGATTTCCTCTTTTATGTGCGTAAGTTCCCTACCTGTTTCTGAATAGGATGAATCAGTCATGGGCGTGCTGGGAGACTGGCAGCGAATGAGACAGCTCGATCCCTCTGATTCCTCCTCTTCCTCGTCTTCCTTCATGACCTCATCCATGTCTTCCTCATCATCCTCCTCTCTGTGTCTTTCTGTGGATCCCTCCTTTCCACTGCTGCTGAGAGCGTCATCCCTGATGAGCCTGCACCCTCCTGCGTCCTCATTTTGTGAAGGAGAGAGACTCTGAGTGTGTGTGTTTTTCTCGTTGAGGTTTCGAGTTTGGGCAGTGAGAGCTTGAGGGTTAGGGAGATTATCACAGAGGTCAACCCCGCCCCCCTGGATGTGGGACATTACTCTGCCCTCCCTCTCAAACTGGCCTGGAAAGATCATAAAGGATTGGCTGAAATTACTATCAAATTCACAGAATAAGACAGACAAGGAATTTCTATATAGTATAAATGTCACTCAGGTGGCTTTGTCTTCACATTTTCAAGTCAGCTGCAACTGTAGTAAAAGTAACAAAACAAGCCTGTCTTATTCTCAACAGCTCTGAGTTGATGTTAAAGTCACATGCAACCTATTTGGATGCATATTTAAATTTAGCATTTTGCTGTTCTAAAATAAGTTGGACTTATATTTAGTGTTTTACTTTGGTGAAATGTAAACACTCACCACCATGATCCATCGGGCACAGCCCCTCACAACGTTTGACCTTTAAGCCTGAAGGTCAGAGCACTCTGTTAGAGAAGACCTTCTTTAAGCCTGCAGAGATCAGGAGAAAGAGACTTAAGACAGGCAAATGTCAAGGACAGAAAGTAGGAGAAAGGCAAATAAAGCCCGACTCAACTCTCTGACTGCAAGAGTGAGAAAGTGAGAACTACAAAACAAGTATAACATCATTCCTGAGTCATCAAACAAACCCTAAGGCTTAACGAGATTCTTTAAAAACCTTTACAGTGCAACATTTTTACATTTTGTTCAGTAGATGAAAACGCAGATGAAAATAATGTATTTCTCTAATGATTGAATTCAATGGGTATCAACGAACACATTCATTAATTATGACAACAAACATGACAATATATAATACCAAAAAATCAACAAAACAACAAACTCTGCACAAGTTCTAAACTTGACGAATCAAATCACATAGAAATCCTTACTAACTTAACTCTGACTTCACACTGAAGAAGACAAATGTTTTTGCCCAATCAGAAGCAAATTTACTCTCCTGACACTTATGCATATGTTACAATCATTGAGCTACGAACCCACAAGAATGAACCTCTTCTGGAAATTTGAATGTCAAATTATCAGGATCAAGGATCACATTTTTAACAAACTTCTTATAGAAACCAAGAATAGATGTGAAAAAGCACCTACAAAAAGCAGTGAAAAGAATCTAAGATGGGAGACAATAAGTACACAGAGCCACATGAGAGAATGACAATAAAACATTTACAAGTTGCCTTTGAGGCTTTAACTCAGTGTGGAAGGATTTATGATTAAGACGTAACAGAGACACTTTACAATGATAACCAAGAGTAGAAAAAAATAATATATGAAGGAACTTCAAGGAAGACAGGAGGCAAGCCAATAAATCATCTATTTTCTCCCCCTGTTTCTTATACTTCAGTTTAGTGTAAGACAAAAAACTAATCAACCCTTCTCTTACAAAGTTTGAAAACATTAACGTCTCAAAGACAGGATTGATTGCAGTGCTAGATTGCATTAGATTGTGCAGGTAAACAAACTGGTAAATCAATGTACAATGCACAATCAGATTTGAGACAGTGCATGTGATGCATAAATAGTCGATTTACAGTTGACTAAGCAACACTCTAAAACACAAACGCTGATGGACACAAACACTCACTTTGAGTTGTTTTGTCCCTACTGGTCCTTCCAACCAATCTTTGGACTCGACTTTAACTTACAGTGTTTACAAATGCAGTCTACATTAAAGCCTGTGAGACATCAACTATCATTAGTCACTGACTGTAAAGCGTGTGAGGTATTTAAAGAAATATTGACCATGTAGAACAAAGTCAAAAGTAACACTAGTGTTAAACTTTTAATGAAATGCATTTTTCATAACAAAGGAAGTACCCTCAACAGAAGTTCATAAAAGCATCTTATGTAAAGTGCTTCACACTAACTCATATAAATCTGCTCCTAAATCATTGCTTGTTAAGGATTATCTGCTGCATATACCGTATAACCACTTCATTAACATACACTCCTATTTCACTACTGTTGGTTACTTTTACTCCAAAACCTTCACAATCAAACAAATCCAGGCTAATGAAGGCCTGCCTCAAAGGAATAAGGCTGTCCTGGTTTCCTGCAGACCTAAGCTAATTGTTCTTCCTGTAACCCTGTATTTACCTGAGTAAACCTCAACCCAAAGATAGAAAAGAAAAAACAAAGGCTGGAGTGCCAACATGTAGTGCATCTTTGATTCTGTATATCCACATTCTTGTTGACACTTACGTAATGTATTTTATTACATACAAGAGTTAAACAGAAATAGCAGGGGATTTAAGTCATCGGACAAAGCTGCATTTTTGTGTCTAAAGAGATGTCCCCTCTGGATATGTGTCCTATCCCAATGGAAAGCTGGGTGATGTTTTCAACACATTAACATGACAGTCTAATGTCTAATTACTCCCAGCTCTGAAAGTCCATCTGGAAGATCAAACCGTCTCAGCCCAATAACAAACAACTGTGACATTAAGGCTTATGCCACATTGACCTCGACATTAAAAACAGGTGTCATTGTACCTGTCATAAGTCTCTCTTGCATCTATCTAAAGTGTCTTTTAATGTCCCTCTCCCACAGAGGCATCCATCCTGTCCTCTCTTTTGTCTGTGCCCTGCTCCCCAGGAGACCATGAATAATACAGGGCAGAAGAAGGGACAAACGGAGAGGAAGGACAAACACAAAGGTGGCAGAAACTGACCCCGTGAAAGGACTAGAGAAGAGACAGGTAACAGGAACACACCTTAAACACTTCATTCAAAGAGGTGGGGCATTACTGTTAGACCTGCATCACAGCAGTGTTGATTAAAACAGATAGCTAATGATAAATGATTTCATGACCCTGAGTGACAGAAGGGCTCATAACGACTCATTTCTTCCTTATCATAACTCAAACTGGTTATTGTAACTAAAGGTAAAGTGTAGCTATGCGGCTAAAACACATAGTATTAGCTTGGTCGCTATCGTTACGGTCTAAGCACAATATTGTTAGATTCCAGTTGTTTCATTAATCGGTACAAAACGTCCAAGGAGAGCTAATATAACTCCTGACTAGCTAGGTTAGCCATTAGCAACACTAGACAGGACTAACTAGTTAGCGTTAAGGTGAATGCAGGTTGCACTTGCTAGCTAAAGTGAGCTAGCCCAGTGTAGTAAACATCTGGCCGTCACACCGATGAGAAAGCTTATAAACATGTAAATGCAGAGCCTTAACACGCTGCATTACAAAATATAAGGCCCTGAAATTATTAGACCATAACTACTGTGACTAAAACGGTGAAGTAGTACTTACGGCTGTAAGGTTTGTATGAACAGTAAGAGTCCGGGCATCAGACAGTCAGCTGGGGATGTTGTGAAGACTGGAGGTGTTACAGTCACACAGTCAGGGGTCGTTGTTGCTATCGCTGTCATCAGGCCTCGACTGTCCGCTGCTGCTGCGAGCTGTCGCCCTCTTCTGTCTGTGCACTGTCATTACATCTAATATGAGGGACAAAAAAATGACTAAAGTATAAATAAATAAGTGTTGGGAGAAATGCATACAATAATGTATAAATAAAATAATTAAATAAATGCATCAATAAATATATAAATGCTGAAAACAAGACATCAATGAATAAATAATAAATACACTTTGTTAATAAAAAAGGCTATTTATATATTTTTACATGTATTTATTCATTTATTATATGAGGGACAAAAAATGACTAAAGTATAAATAAATAAATACATTCATAAATAAATAAATGTTGGGAGAAATGCATAAAATAATGTATAAATAAATAAATAATTAAATAAATGCAATAAATACACTTTGTTCATGAAAAAGCTATTTATATATATATATTTATTAGCATATTTCTACAGTTATATGTGTATCAATGCATACATTTCCACATTAATTGAGTTATTCATTTATTTCCGTATTTTTACATTTACACATCTATTTATTTCTGTTTCCAGGTCGTAAGAGGAAAAGTATATATGTAAATTTGCTTCTGTCTGTTTTTCAAAATTGACCAATCCTACTTCAGTAATGTTAGGACGGCCCACTTAATTTACATATTTACTTTTCCTTGTACAACATGGACACAGAAATACATAAATAAATATATGAATATATTTATTTATATATGAATTTTTACATGAATTGTTGCATTTATTTATATATATATATATATTTATTGATGCATTTATTTGATTATTTATAATTATTGTATGCATTTCTCCCAACATTTATTTATTTATACTTCAGTCATTTTTTGTCCCTCATATCTAAAACCCCTAACTCCAATAATAGTAGTGCAAACTATTTTACCTGAAGTTTCGTGTCCCTTGTGTAAACCTTTTTTGTTAATGAGCTACCAGCATAATCAGTAGTTTACAGTTCTTTAAGGATCAGTGTTAAAGCCACTGCCACAAAGCAGTGGTTTGCAAGCAAGCTCTAATCTAATACGCAGTCTTAAGAGAGTATACAACCACATCTTCTAAAAGGTCTATCCAGTCAATTATTTATTAAGTATCATTTTGAAGGTGTGTTAATGCTTTACATGTTTGACCTTCCTGCCATAAGAGTACTCTGTCCAGAAACTAAAAGAATAACAGACTGTAAAAATCCTAATCATTTACTGAATGCAATCAGGGACGAACAATGAAGTCAGGCCAAAACACCCAGTCATCTAGTAACAGTGCTGGTTTGAACGCGTGATAAAACGTATCATTATTTTGATTTAATTGCAATTAAAATTCATATCAGACACAAAACTTACACAGAAAACAGATAAACTAATATAAACAAGTCAAGCTTTATAAAAAAAAATAACAGGCATAAAAATGTCCCGTCTCCTTGCACTGCTGTAGGTTGGGAAAATTGCACAATACATTATACATACAGCATTGTCTTCAGTAAATCTGCTTCCAGATCAATCAATTAGAAAAGACAAAAAATAGAAAAGTATGTGCAACCTTTTAATTAATTGGGATATCACTGTAATGGCCATGTACGTCCACAAAGCTTTTTAAGCCCTCTCAGGCGTGCTGCAAACATAACATTATGCTCTTAACATAACACATCATAAGAATTTTATCCTGCAACTTTTCTTTCATCCACAAGTTGCAGAAAACCGTCCGACTTTCTCATTGTCTCATGTGCCAACTCAGGGTCATCAATCTCCAGGATAGTAACAAGCAGATGTAATTCCTCCATTTTTTTGTCCGTACAGTAAGACACTTTCATTTTCTTCATTTCAGAATGTTACCAAAGTATCTATGTAGTCATGTGTTTCTGCAATTGTATTCTCTCCAGTGAGTCCTCATTTCATAACAAATATTATAATACAATTGTTATTTATATTATCATTAAATAATGTATTTTTTGGTTTTATTTCATTTCCTAAAAAAACTATACAAATGACCTTAATGTATTTTATCCCCAGCCTTCCCTCTGTGTGTTCTCCAGAATCTCTTCATAGAGCCAGCTCTGTGTGAACTCCTGACTCTTGTCCATTAGCTGGAACAGTTGACGATACTCCTCTGGATATACATGGCCTGTCAGGATGTCCTCCGGCAGGCCCATCTCTGACAACAGCTTACTACCACTATCTGGTGACCAGAGACTGAAAACAAAGAAAGATAGGTGTGTTAACTTGTACAGAAGGGCTGTGCAGATTCACTGATCTCACAACTTAAATACGATTATCCTGTCAACGATTCAATATCACGATGCATTAAGGTGGCTTGCATCCTTAATTTTCTGTTTGTCTCCACATTGCTTCTTTCTTTTTTTTTTTTTTTTAAATCAATGAAGACAAGCAGTCAGATAAATATGAACTCCCATTTTTTTCTTATTTAGGAAGTGCTTTAGAAATCAATGTCAGCATAAATAGCTTTACATTATAAACCAAAATAAATAAATTCCATGGGTCCAGCTATGGCTTGAAAATCTACAAGCAGTATGCAATAACTGATTACGTTCTGTCACCGCATCGATGCAGTACAGTCCACATCCAAACACTTTTCATTTCAACCCCTCTGTTGAAGGATCTATAATACTACTACAGTCCTGATACATTTGGTGAATCTTCAATCCTTTAAGTAAGAACGCGTCCTTAATGAATCATTACTTACTTGAGTCTGTCAATGAGCTTGACCTTTCTTTTTGCCAGACATTGTTTGACCATCATGAGCAGGGTTGAAGCATTGGAAGGAGTGAGGCCTGCAGAAAAGAGATCAGCCCGGGGACGCAGACGCACCAGGCACAGGTGGTCGTTGGGAAGCTGAGGTGAAAGAGAAGATGATGACGAGAGTAAAGGTTACCTTTAATAGATGATATAAATAACTTGTACTGTAATGGAGTCCCTCTCTCTCTTACCATGCCCTTAGGGCCCGATACACTCTGTCGTGAAGACGTAACAAATGACTCCCAGGGCTCCTGCACAGACAGAGATTGGGAGGTTGACAGTATGAAGGCTCGGTCTAGCAAATATACCCACATTATTTTCATTTTTATTTTGTGTATGTACCAGGCTTTTGCATCATAAAACACAGTTACATGTTTTTAACTTAAACAGGTTTTCCTGTTATTTCCGCAAGCTGTTTAAATGTCACCATTCTTAGTTGTAACACAATTGCATTATCAGAAATATATCTCTGTCACCCTGCCTCATTCTGTACCTTGTGCAGCAGTTCAATATCACAGGCCATCTGCCAGAGGACAGTGAAGGCTCTGTAGTGCATCATTTCTCCGGGGCGCGCCACCAGTTTCTGAAAAGAGTAGTAATCACATTCTCCATTCAGGGAACATCACCACATCTGAACTGACAGGTTCTAACACCAGGTGATACATTGACTGATCTTTAATTCTACAAATAGATATTAAAATGAAATCTTCTTCTCTTACCAGGTACTCCTTCTCACTTATGAAGAGGTTGAGCTCTATTCGTCCGTATCTGTAGACAGATAGCCGTTCAAACAGAGCGTAAACCATCTTCAGGAGCAAGCCACGCTCATTACGCTGGGGCAGCATTCCCACCACCTTCACAGGGACGTCTAAGAAGACACACATCAAGAAGTTACCAAAAACATCTATCAACTTCAAACAGGAAGGTACACTGAACAGTTCAATGTTTATTCAGTTCAGGTGTGTTCAAGTGTGAAGCAACAAAACAACTGTTTCTGTGTCATTGTATTTATTACAAACAGTTATTCACACTTTTTTAGATATGAAATTAGCATCATAGCAGTGTATTAATTTGGATGTATTTGTCTTTTTCTCACCATCAGTCCAGCTGGTTTCTGATATACCCAGATCTGTGAATAGTTTGTCGGTGAACATTGCAGGGGGTTTAACGTTTCCATTGCCAATAGGGTCTAGTTTAAAGTAGTCACAGTGAACCACTTCCAGCTGACCATCAAGATGACTCTCCAGCTCCTACAACGTGATAGAATTATTCATTATTACAAGAACTACACAAGGGGAGAAGAACCTTTGATATTTGAAGGGGGGTTAGATGGTTTAGGGCTGATAATTGGTTTATCTCGACATAAGGACACAAAAAATTGTTTGATGCTTAGAGATGTTTGAGTTACCTGAAGATCTTGCAAGAAGAACTTATCCCCTTCAAGAGCCACGACTCTCTGAGCCCCAGCATTAAGCAGTGACTTAGTCAACACCCCAGGGCCTAAAAACACAGACACAAAGACCAACATGTTATTGTTGTTTGGCAGGAATAATGCACTGTGAGCAAACATGTTATTATAAATACATATCCAATTGTTTTGCTATTGCTCCCCAGGCAAAACTGTTTTGTTTGCATCGAGTTGCATTTAAGTTAAACACCAAACACCAGAGAGGGGAGGTGGACTCACTTTGACTTTGTACAAATACATACCTGGGTTACATTCAAAGATCACAGTGTTCGCATCCTCAGGTTCCAAGTGCTGGGCTACCAGTTTAGCTAGGTCAGGGTCTACGAGGAAACGTCTCATGGTTTTACAGGCTTGAGCACGCTGAACGTTTTCCTCGACCTCACCAAGGTCAAGGAAGTCATATCTGCACAAAGGTCTGCACTGGCCCTGGTGAAAGACGGAAAAATGAACAGAGATTACATACGAACACCAACAAACATTAAAAAAGCTCACAGCATTTGTACGAGACAGTTATCCATTTAGAATGTCTATAATGGTGTCAATTTCCTCCTCACACAAAGTGGGTCAAGATGCCAGGAAAAAAAAAACTTGAGAACACTTATTGGCTTAAAAGTAAAGAAGTTAAAAATGTCAAGTTTTGAGAATTGCAAAAAATCACCAAGCTGAGGAGGAATCCAACAAAGCTAAAAAAAAAAAAAAAAAAGAAGTTCCTACCTGTAAAGCTACCGCAGACAGGTTCCTGTGTGTGAAGGCTGAGGAAGGTGATGTCCTCTCTGCAAGAGGCTGTTGGGAGCATGACCCAAGTGAGGGCCGACCAGGACCAGAGGAGAGAGAGTCCAAGCTATAGGCCCGTCTATGAAGCACAGAAGCTCCCAGGACACAACCACCAGAGAGGGGGGACAACACTGCCTTGTGCAAACAGGATCTACTTCTGAGGGTCTGGCAGCAAGCAGAGCGCCTCAGCAGCTCCACTACCCTACACATCTGGTACGACATGGTGAACCAGGGGAGCCCTAAAATAAAGACAAAGAGCAAAGGAGGGAGGGGGGTTATAAAGGGGACCCCTTAAGAGGTCAATGCCTACGAGGAACGGAGAGGAAGGGAGCAAGGACACATGATAGATATTAAAGTGACATTAATCTACACATAAACACGAATTATTATTGTTGGATAACTTGCTTGTGTTGATGCATCGCAGAATATGATGCACGAACTCGCCAAAGCGGCATACCAGAATATTACATGCAATCCGTAACATCACGCGTGTTAGCCGTCTGGCTATCCGTATGCTAACATAACCCACGACTCAAATGTTACATTTATGTCATTTATTCTGCAGAGACACAAACATACCTTGCTGCAGAATATCCTATATATCGAAATGGATTGGCATCGTTGATTTAAATGTGGCTCTTATCTATCGGTTCGGTGGTATAACTCCATGACATTGAGCACCCGCAGGTTGTTTTCGCAACTCTCGTGGTGTCAGGCGCGTGTGAGTGTCGTCATCTTCAGGCGACCACTGAAGGACCAATCAGAGACTCGACGAAGTTGTTAAGCTGACTTGCTAACGCTTTAAATATTAATTAAATTTGGTTGAAGACATGCGCTTGTAAAAAAAAATACTAATATTGCTTCAATACATTTTGTATACAAAACTAATTATTAATGACAAATAATCTTAAAAAGTAACCTGTAACCAAATATATGTTAGCATTTTAGCATTTGTTGCTAAGGAAGTAGATAAAAGACGCACTGTCAAAACTGCACGCAGTTGTGTCTCATCGTCGTCAGTCTGTCAGAGAGGTGAAGGTGTGGTTGTAAGCTCTCTACTCTGTTCGCTGTCATCATGGCTCGTGTTGAAACTTCTTCTAGCAGGCCGTACCACCTGGTGATCTTCGGAGCCTCTGGATTCACGGGACAGTTTGTGGTGGAGGAGGTAGCCCGGACCGTGTCCGAGGGTCCCAAAGGGAACCTGAAATGGGCCGTGGCAGGCAGGAGCAGACAGAAACTGGAAAAAGTTCTGGAGCAGGCCGCCGGAGTCCTCAGTATGTATGCATGTTCACACTGAAGCATGTTGTTTAAACATGTTTAAAGCCCTGAAACACACTTCATGTTCCTGTTGAATTGTTTCACTAAAGTGTCGATGCCAAAGGATGTTGTAGTTGTTGAGTTCTGCTTTTAATCTGATTTTCCAGGAATGCATCGTCTAGTGAAAAGGATAACTGCTTATAACTGGCTCAGCTAGACAATCCTGCTCACTGACTTTGACCCTAAACGATGACTGAACTCCAAAGTACAAGAGATGTTGCAACCAAGACTTTTAACTGTATTATTGTTTTATTAAACTAATGATGAACTTATGACAATGCTTCAATCAATGTTAAAATCTATACAAAATTACATGTTTTTCTTAATTTTCCTATAACACAATGAGTATGTTCAATTAAAGTATTTATAGAGCAGTTTACAGTATCTAGTAAATATTTGCCTTACTGAAACTGAAACTGAAACTGTGAGTAGAAACTGCTCTTTTGTTACTTTATTTATAAATTGATAAATTATTAATCAATCAAACCTGTTGTGGTCCAAAATGTGATTATGAGCCTTTTATAATTAATCAATTGAATACTCTGAAGGCAGACATTATTGTTTTGAGTAATGTCTTTTCAATGTATATTTCTATTTAAGGGCAGAAAACAGTCTTTTAACATTAACAGAATTCAGTGGTGGCTTCTTTTTAAAGATGATCTGCCTTCAGATCTGAAAACGAAAACAAATGCAGCTGATTTGAAATGTGTGACAAATTACTGAATACATTTGTTATGCCTGTAGTGTTCCAGATTGATGATTTGGATCATCTACAGTATGTGACACTCTTAAAATGGAAACTGAAGCCCCTCTCTTGATCAAAGCCAGAGAGCTATTCTACTGTCATGATTCTGCTGTGGGTTTATAGAGGATTAGAAAGTTATTCTTTGGTCGCCTTCTATTCGGCTTCCTCTTCAGGGAGTGTACAACAGCTGATGGAACATACCTGCCCACTGGGAAGCCCCCAAGCCATGAGAGCACACACACACACACACACACACACACACACACACACACACACACACACACACACACACACACACACACACACACACACACACACACACACACACACACACACACACACACACACACACGCACACACACACGCACGCACTCGACACACAGACTGTTAAATTAAACATCTGGGAACAAATTGCAATATGCCTGCAGGATTTTTTTTACTATATTTTGTTGTGGAATATTTTAGTTGCCTCTTCATTTACAGTTTCACTCACTTTTCAAACAGGTATACAGAGAAACATTGGTCTTTTTAATGGTGTCAATCAGAGAAGAGTTTTGAAAAAGATCAGGATATCATAGCACATAACTTTGTGTGTGTGTGTGTGTGTGTGTCTGTGCAGGTAAACCAGAACTGAGGGCAGAGGTGGACGTCATTGTGGCAGATGTAGGAGAACCAGACTCTCTGGCTGCCATGTGCAAACAGGCTGTGATTGTTCTCAACTGTGTGGGGCCTGTAAGTAGACTGCAGGTGTATGTGTGTAACAGAAAAACTGAACTTGCTCTGTCATGACACAAAACCGCTTTCTCTCACATAATCTCATCGTACTTTTGCATCAGTGTAACTTAACTTATCTCCATCTCTCTGCCTGCCTTCATCCATCTTTTCCTTCTCTCTCTCTCTCTCTCACACACACACAGAGCAGCTTGTTCTTACACAATGAAGGCTACTGACTCGCACACAATAACTCTAATTGTGTTCAAGTCTGAATGAAAAGTAAATTCCCATCACTGCTTTGCGTCCCGTGCATCACTCAGGTTCTTGTTGCAAGCCAAATTCTTCCTTAGCTGTGAGCACAACTATTAAACACAAACCACACGCTGCCAGCTTATCTTTCACTGAGACAGGCAGTTCAAGCCAAAAGTAGACGGACCATTAGGAGCATAAAATGTAAAAGAGTTAGCATAGCCAGGGTTAGAGAGACTAAATAACATCCCATAAACCACAGGCTTAAAAACGTCTTTTGAATTGTTGAATGGTATAAATGTCTAAATCAAAATAAGAATACAAGACAGATGTACTCCAACATCAGAAGAATAACAAGAATCTTATGATATAATGTTAACATGTAACTCACATGACGGCATGATGAACACGTTTAACAGGATTTGCTCAGAGACGTGATCCCTGAAAATAAGTATTTGTTTCAACTTTCTCCTCAGCAAAATGAGGACAAACTGAAAAAAGCTGAAATTTGTATGTGTTTCTCCGTGTGCACAGTACAGGTTCTACGGTGAGCCAGTGGTCAAAGCCTGTGTGGAGAATGGAGCCCACCATATTGACATCTGTGGAGAGCCTCAGGTATGTACAAAGCATCATGTTTTTATAGAAGTTTGTGCTACAATGTGTAGTTCAATCATAACCTCCATAAGGGTAGTGCTTTTTATTCTTTACTCTTCCCTTTTTCAAAATCTTAAAGCTAACACAACAGATGTTTGATTCAGAATTGTATACTAACGTTGCCCTTTTTTTTTTACCAATACCAGTGTTTGCGCCATAAACTTACAGTGCTTTTTAACTTTAAGAATGTAATAGTCAACATGTATTTACCATTAATGAAGCAGATTCAGGTAGATGGTCTCTTGATGATATTCAATTGGCTTATTTTTTTTAAATTTCTAAGCAGCAATTTAAACCTTCCCTCTGCACCCGCATGATGTCAGTGGACATTTTAGCGTAAATTGTGTGGATGTTCTTCTGCAGATTTCCCAACATTCAGCTTGGCTGTTGGTTGTGTTTGGATTTGATACCATATGTGTTGTGTGTCATTTTGTGGGTTCTTTTTAGATCAAGTTATTTCCCACATGGCCTCATGATAATAGCTTTCATCAGTCGTAGTTGAGATGGTCTGTGTAATGCAGCATGTCTGTGACTAACTTCATGTTTATGTGTGTTTGAGGCTTTTTCTTGGTTCTAACAATGAGCCTCACAACGTTCATCACATCAAAAGGAAATTCAAAAAGAAGCCTCTGTTCTGCACCTCGATTTAGTTTGGAGATTATCTTCATGCTCGTTTGTGATTTCTGTTGAAAAAATGTGTTGAATTGAAAACATCATACAATACGTAATAACCAGAAGAACAAAACATTATAAAGATTTTGTATGATGTTTTTTTTGTGTTTTTTTCTGGCTGTGTGCAGTTTCTGGAGGGGATGCAGTTGAACTACAACGACCAAGCAGCTGAAAAGGGTGTCTACATCATCGGGAGCTCTGGATTCGACTCCATTCCTGCAGACATGGGAGTCATCTTCACCAGGGATCAGTTCAGGGGTAAGAATTAAATAATTAAAGCTCTTCTGACGATGATATGGTGTGATCCACTCAATCTGGTTTTGTTCCTGTTTTCCTGTTTATGATTTATTCATTTTAATATTTGTGTGTGTGCGTGTTCATCTGCAGGTACTCTGACTGCAGTGGAGAGCTTTCTAACTGTTGGCTCAGGACCAGAAGTATGTAACTACATTACCAATAATTCCATGTTGTACACCGGTTTTTCGATGATTATTCATCATGTTTTTCCCTTATCTCTAATGCTGCTCGATTTTTCTCTGCCAGGGCGGATGTATCCATGACGGCACGTGGCAGTCAGCCATCTACGGGTTTGCCGATGGTCCGAAGCTCCAGAGTCTCAGGAGGAAGTTCAACCACAAACCTCTCCCTATTGTCGGCTCCAAGATGAAACGCAGGTACATAGAGTAGTAGTGTTTTTATGCCTTTTTCAAGAGACATCAAGTCCTCTATCTTCCCTGAGGTTTTTCTGATTTGATTTGATTGATTTGATTTCTTTATTCCTAACACGTAACATAAGACAGAGGTGGACAGAAAAAAACAGACATACATTTAAAAAAATAATAATTACAAACAGTGAAAAGTATAATTTTAAAAATTTGGACGCTATGCTATTTTAAGTTACATCTTAGGTAGCACTTAGATGGCCAGTTTGTTAAACCCAGTAAATTAATATTTAGTGCAGATGAGTGGGTGAATTCTCATGTCCAAAAGGTTCTTTGCATCCTCTGTCACTCCAAAAAAAATTCATGAGGTCAAAGAAACTGCGGTTATGTTGCGTGCCCCATGTACTGTACAGAGGCTGTAGTCCTCGTCACAGCCACCGTGGGATGGAATTAGACTTTGGCCCTTTGCTGCATATCAACCGCCACTCTCTCCTCCTGAAAGATTATAACCAAAAAAAACACCAACCTGTCTCTTTGCATACTACGTGTCACAATTAGCATTACACTAAAATGAACTGTGGCCTAAAGGTCAACGAAACATTAAACAGGTTGTTAACATTCAGTGAATGCAGGGTAATCTAAGCATTTGTATAAAACACCTGTTGGAGACAATATGTCATCGCTGGAGAACATTTGTCTCTATTGTTCCTGTGTTAGTGTGTGGGGCAGTTTGAAGACTGGAAAGTAGTGGTCACAATAGAAGTCAGAATAGTAACTTCGGGGGTTATACAGTATATATATATGAACTATGCTAACTAAGACTGATACAGCCTTATAAAAAGTTCAATTGGTCTTAAGAACATGTTTAAGCACAGGACGAGGACTGTTACTTACGCCTCTTATTAAGAACGGATGGTCATTATAAGATGAGATAGCTCTTATAATGACAAAAAACATTGTCATTAAAGTATTTCATTGTGTTTTTAGCATTTTGACAAATTGAAGCAATATCTCATTAATACAATACATGGCATCGAGAATCCCATATGTTGCAAATGCAAGAATTAATTTGGTCATTAAGCAGTGAAGGCTGGTGAGTTAACGGACCAGTACAGACATCGTTATGAGAGTTTGAATGATCTGCTAACAATTAAACAGCCAATATTCATATTTCTGTTGACATAAATAGCATACAGGAATATATATGTTGATGTATTATAATGTCTTCAATCGAGTCAAATCAAATTCCTAGATATACCATAGACTGTTTGTATACACTGAGGAGGACTTTGGACAAATGAAAGCAAATGTTGTAGTGCTCTCTGGTGGACAAGTCATGTCGTGTTTATAAATGACCTCTACATATCGACATGATTTTAGAATTACAATTTCTTGTTGGTCATCAGCAGCATATACACATACAGTATGTGATGAGGTATTAAGAGACAATAATCAAGCTCTGCTGAATTCTCTGCTTGTTTTCTCAGCTTGTATTTCTGTGTGTGTGTTTGTTTGTAGGGGCACGCTGTTCTTCAGTAACGAGATCCAGCAGTACACTGTGCCCTTCATGGGCTCTGATCCGTCTGTTGTGAAGAGAACTCAGCGCTTCCTGGTGGAGGAGCATCAGGCCACTCCGGTTAGACTTCACTTGATAGTTTTCTTGAGTTTTCTTCCTATCATTTCTTCTTAATTTCAACCTTTTTTTTTTCATCTGTGCTTGTAAATAGGCACATTTACTATTATTTTTTTGTAGAGTTTTCCTGTACAAAAGCATCATGAAGACCAAAAGTGTTTCTATTTTCACTCACACATTCACATTTGACCAATAATAATTGGGAAATGGCAGATTTTTGATTAATTTTGATGAAATCATTTGGATTTTACTGATTTATTGATGAAAAAGTCTGACATGTAGAAAACAAAATCATTCCGAACAATCCCATTGTCTCTTTTTACTGTTTAGGCTTTATGAGTTACAGTCCTTTCTGTGTGCAGGAACACTTTCTCTTCACTCTTATGTGAACACAGCATGAGCCGATCACTCCCCCTGCTCTGTTTGTGAAATCATCTGTGTTTGTAAACTTCAGGTTCAGTATGGAGCTTATGCAGGAATAGGAGGTATTGGGAACATTTTCAAACTGATGTTTGCTGGCATGATGTTCTGGTTCTTGGTCAAGTTCAGTTTTGGACGCAACCTGCTCATCAAGGTAAACAAAAATGTCATAGAAACAATTTGTATACACTTTATTGAAACAAGTCAGTACTGTGTGTGGAGAGGTATTTTTGTAGTCATTGCTCTCTGTTTTTTTTGTGCCCAACTTTTTCAGCACCCGGAGTTCTTCTCCTTCGGACTCTTCTCAAAGGCTGGACCAAGCAGGAAGCAGGTAAAGTGCTGACATTTTTTAAACTCTGTAAATTCTATCCTGTTGTTCAATTCACAAACAAAAACATTTAGGTCAGGAAGAAAAGTATGCTTAGACGGAGAAGTTCTGTTTTCTGAAAAATAGTGTCCATGCATGTTTCAGATGGAGGCTTCATCATTCAGGTTTGCCCTGTATGGAGAGGGCTACACAGAAGGACAGGACCCCTCCCTGGGGAGACCTGACAGCAAGATCCGCACATTGGTTCAGGGACCAGGTAATCTGAAATGAAATACCAGACTCTACTACCAGATTATTTTCTTGATATATGAAATATGATGTGTGTCATTACCCAAGGAGACCACACTAGGGTGAAAGCATGCCAGCATTTATCTCTGTCCTGATTTGTTTGTTGTCTCTGACGCACTCCATCTTTTGTTTGTTTGTAAATGTATGCATGGTCTGGCTGGACTGTGAAACAGAATTGCCCTCTGGGATCAATCAAGTTTTCTAAAACTTAAAATAGAAAACCATATTTTGGTTTTCCCTAATTTAACAGTTTAGCCTGTTTTTATTTAATGTTGCTACTAATGTGGCTTCATAAAAACATCTACCATGCTGCCTGTGCTAAATGGTCGCTTCTTTCTCTTCTCTCACGGTTTGGTAATGTTACTGTGTCTGCTCTGTCCAACACAAACAATGGTTCTCATGGTTGTTCAATCTTTTCTCTGTTGTTATTTAGAGTGCGGATATGTGGCCACACCCATTGCCATGGTACAAGCTGCTCTTACAATCCTGAATGAACCAACAGCCCTGCCCAAGACGTAAGTAAAAAAACAAAAAACGAGCTAAATGGCTGATTTCATATTTTCAAAAAAATCTAACTGCAGTTCTTTTTGGTGCTCTATTTATATAAATGACTCAAAGGTACTGTGAAATAATATAACATCTCAATTTCCAGGGGCGGAGTATACACTCCAGGAGCTGCTTTTGCCAAAACCACACTGATCGACCGTCTGAACAAACATGGCATCCAGTTTTCTGTCGTCTAGAGTTTGTCTCCTCCCTGATGCATTACTACAGGTTTCTCTCAGTACTAAGTAACAACTGGAAAGTTTCCATCTGAAAAAAAAGAGCTATTTCATTTTCATTTTTTGTTAAATTGGTTGATTTGGCATTCTCCTTTTTTCATTTGGACACAAACTTGTCAGGATTCCTTTGGCTTGAATGTACTGTTAATATTCTGCATGTAAGATACGAATAGCACAACCAGTTAAGAACTGTGGGTGAAAAAAACGCAGAAACCTTCCACTAACATGATCTCTGCTAATAGAAGATGCATTTTGGCCATGATTTGGTTCACTGCTTTACTTCAACATTGAAGTTTGTCAAGTTACATTGTACCTCATATAAATAAATCATTGGATAAAAAACAGTTCCTTAATATTCTGATAAAGTGGTAATCAAAGAGGCAGCACATAGATGTCCCTCTCTAGTCAATACAACATCTGTAAGTGTCATGTTGTAAACAGAATAAAAAGTTCTCCTCTGCCACTTTATTCATTCAATAAATCATCTGGGTAGAAATAGACTCTTCATTATGTGCCACACCTTCATAATAACATTTAGCTTTACAGAGAGGATATGGTTGGATCTGATTTACAATCGTTTGATTTATGATGAACGGCACAGTAGGCTGATAGCTTCACAGTTTAATATTATGCTGGAAGAATAAAAAGCATGTAAGGAGAAAGTAGAAAACCAAGCTGCTGTAAGTGTTTAAGAAATGTAAACCATCTTAAAGTGTTATCCTTGTAACATACAGTAACTTTATATTCACCAGACATAACTCATTGAGACGCACTAACATTGTAGCAGCAAGTTTGTCCTTCAGGTTCAGTGAAGTGAAGCTGTCAACAGGATAGAAACCTGCTCTGTGTGTGTGTGTGTGTGTGTGTGTGTGTGTGTGTGTGTGTGTGTGTGTGTGTGTGTCTGTGTGCATGTTAGCCTGTCTCAGCCTGTTAAGCTGAAAATCCTGACTGCTTTGTTTCATGACAGTTTGTAGTCAGACTATCACTAAAACATACTTTCAATGTATTTTTCTTGTAGCTGAATTTGACAGAATTCTTTGATATCCAGTAGTTTCTTTGAGTTCTGGCAGAATAGGCACAAAGTAGTTTTTTGCTCAAACAGCGTGATGTGCATGATGCTGAATTGATCCTCTCTGCTTCTTTTTTTTTTTAATAACTGATTTAAAAAAAAAAATCTGAAGTCATGTTTTTGTCGACTGGAGTGGTTTTCTTCATGTTATCGATCTCAGTTTGGACTTTTTTTGCATCATGTGCACGTAAGCAGTTGCATTATGGTTTTGTTTTGGTGTGCTTTGCTTTGGACCTAATAAAAGAAACCAACTCGGCCAATGGAGACAATTCTTGTGTCTTTCTTGTACAGCTTTATAAAAAATACATGCAATGTGTATCAAATAAAAAAAAATCTGTGGATGAAATTTATTAAAAGACATTTGAAAAAATTCACCAGTTAGTTGCATCCCTCCTACAATTGAGAGTAAGTTATGGAACTCAAAAGTTGAGTTTGTGAGCCCTTACAGTCATGTTATATCAGTATTGGACTCAATGAGCCCTTGCATCAAAGATTCTTAGGGTATATCCCTTTGTGCTCTAAAGCTTGAGTCTCTAAAAAGCTGAGTCATTTTGTGCAGCAGTGCTTTTTCAAGCTGTATTACACCATGATATCTACAAGAACTCTGATATCCAACGGTAAAGGTTAAGGTGTCATTCATAAATCACGACTTTCCATCTGTGTCTTTTCGCCTATAAGAAAACCCTCAAATACATGGCAAAAAATGCCTTTGAAATCTACAAAATTATTGTAGCAATAAATTCCAATACACAGAACACCATGGTAAAAGTACTTTAAATCATTTAATCAAAGCCTTGTCTTCACTGACTTCTTGTTTAAGAAGTATAAAATGATAAGGGGATAGTTACATAATGACAAGTAGGCTAAGCCACGAATGCTGTAATAATTCAAGATGATTTAAGCGTGTGTTCATGCCTATTGCAAAATTTTCCATTTACACACAACTTTCAAATCATCATTCAAATCAGGATATTTGAATGCTAAACATTTGTTTAGCTGATGGTGCAATATGTGTTCAATAAGAAAGGAGAGAACAGACAGGGCTTCCAGTTGCTTAGAACATTTATTGTGCATATTCTACAACAAGCTGAGGGGGGAAATGGAAACGATCCAGATGAACAGCTCCTCTTTCAACAGCTCTGACTTCACACGATGTACGATTAGACAGTCGGATGGAGACGAAGTCACTCTTTCTTTTGTCTCCATCTTCCTGCTCAGTAACTTAGAGGTGGGCCTTCCAGCAAATGCATGGGTGGTATGGCTCATTGGTAATGGAAAGAGAGATGTGTTGGCTTTGGACATCCATTTTCTGAGCCTGGCTGTATGAGAGATACTTTACTGTTTGGGACTTCCAGCTCAACTGTACTGTTTTTACAGCATTGAACCCGTCACTGCAGGTTTCCATTACCTGTTGATGCAACAATGGTTTCTGGTGTGGATTGGCAGGCCATTGTTCCAGAGCTGTATCTGTGTGGACCGTTACATTGCGGTGGTACATCCATTGATCTTCCTCAGGTGAATGTTTGAAGTAACATTACTCAGCCTTTCAGTCTGACCTTGGACAATAATTCCTATTTCCTGATCAACTCTCTGCTGTGTTTCCATTTTCAGGTTAAAGCCCCTGAAGTCCCGGGTGGCACGGTGTGCTCTGGCCTGGGGTACCTTCATATTATCCATGGCGCTTATGTCAAGAGTAAACCACAGTCTCCTTATGTGGTTTGTTTTCACATTATGTCTACTTTTGTTCTGTACTCTGTCTGTACTCTTTTCTCTGAAACGACACGGTCCAGGAGAGAGGGAGGAGAGGAGAGGAGGTGACCAGATGAAGAGAAGAGCCTTCAACATTATTTTGGTTCATCTTGCATGTGCTATAGTGAACTATGCGCCAGTTTTGATATTACAATTTTCGAAAAGAGAAGTGATTTCAGCTATTGTGTTCGATCTCATTTTATGTCTGGGAGTGGTCAGTGGGCTAGTCCAACCCTTACTGTACCTGAGCAGGAACAGAAAGTTGACCTGTTACAAAAAAGCTCCGACCTAAGTGATAGCTATGCAGGAAAAACATTTAAACTTATTACAGATAAACACTAAAGCCACAATCCTTCTAACTATGAAATGTTAAAAAAACACACCCTGTTGGACTTCACGTCATTCTGATTTTGAAAATACCAGTGCAAGTCCCAGTGCAGGAAGCTTGAAATGTTTTCCTTGCTGCTGTTATGCATGCAGTTTGTGTTTTTGCAGAGCAAGACCCACACACGCGTTCCCCTCCTTATATTGGTCAAATGATTTTGGTGTCTTCTGTTACTGTAAGTATAAAAGATGGTCCAAGAGTTATTGCATAACAAAATTGCAAAGAGCCATTTATGTAAAATGTGTTTACACAATTTAATCCTAAAGCGAAGATTATGGACTTGATAAAGTGTCTGCACCCTGCTGCGCTCAGTGTGTTGAGTGACTTTTCTGTGCTATAAACATGTATTTGTTCTATTTTTCTAATCTACTTCTAATGTTATTGTCGCTACAATTATCTAAATTCCCCTCGAGGATTAATTGTGTACTTGTAGACCTATAGTATGTAATATGATATACATTCAGATTAACATAAACCTATCAGACTTCTTCTATCCACATAGTGATATCAGTGATGTTCTGACATGTGCTGTTAATAAGACCACCTTTGTATGACTCAAACAATTTCATAGAGCATTTTTCTTTTCCATTAGTTGCTACCGAGAGCCGACCTTTGTTTCCATGGTGTCAACTTGTAGAAGGTTTTGATTTTTATGTAAATGAGGTACTAGTCTTTGTTTAAACTTGAATATAGCCGTAGAAACTGAGTAAGAATTCTGCATATATAGACAAAATTCAGATATTTATTAATAGAAAATACTGTTATCTCCTGTACATAAAAAACTGCAATTTGTTCACAAATAAAAAACTCTCTCCAGATGCACATGTCCGGTTGTTACAAAGCATGGTGTTTTCTGTACCACCTTCCTTCCTTTGTCTCCTGATCATACAGCCTCTTGGTTGTGCAGCTGGTGAGAGTAGATCAGATCTTCATAGTGGTATTTTTCTGCTATAGCCATGATGGAGTCATTGCATCTGATTATACTCAGAACCTGCAGCACTTTCAGCACAGCAGACCTACAGAAGAGAGGAGCATACAAGTGTGCATGAAGACAAATATAGTTATTGTTGTAATTAAAGAATGAAGATAATTAAGGATATCTTAAGATTTCATACTGGTTACTTGTTCTGTTCATTCTCTAACTTTAACTAAATACCAACTATTAGGTTCATAGAAATACAGAACTGAGGAACTCAAAACTCTTGAATTGTTAAGTATAAGTGAATTATTTTTTAGATTGTATAAAGCAATTGGAATATGAATCCAGAACTACATTTCTTGCTGCAAATTTTTCAACTGTTCAAGCAAAGCTCCTCCTAATGAGATGTGATTTTTGCTGGTTAACAATCAGCCTCAAAACTCTCTATGGGACTGCCCTGATAGTTATCAAGTCAATACAAACACACAACCCTTTTAATTAACTAGAAGTTCTCAAGGTTTGCTGAAAGCTGGACATGATGACAATATATATCAAGGGTCACATATTATTCTCCTTTTCAACCAGTTTAAATAAGTCTCAGAACTCCCCAAAACATGTCTGTGAAGTTTCTTGCTAAAACTCTACTCTGATCCTGTGTTGAAGCATTTCTATAAACCCCTCTATTTCTGCCCTGTTCAGAACAGGCCGTTTCTGTGTCTGTAGCTTTAAATGCTGTTGACCTGTGTTCGACCGCACCCCTCTCTGGAAGGGGATGTGCCTTGGCTTTCTCGATCCATGCCCAATTGATAATGGTGAGAGGGCAGACTCCAAGAGCAGAAAAAACACCTAACTGTGGGAGAGTCACCCTCCTGGGGGAGGGGTTACTGCCCTTTGTGATGTCATGGAGGGAAAATCTCAAAATGGCCCTTTTGAGCACGCATTTTCTGACAGGCTAGCGACACCTATTAGTGTTAGAAAAACACGATAAAGTATATTTTTCATAATATGTGCCCTTTAATACAAACCTTTTCTTTCCATTTTAGTCTCACTTATTTGACCCTCCACCCATGCCAAAGTTATAATCTTCCTAATATATATAAGTATGTGTTGTTCTTTTCACCTCATGCTCTGATCTTCAGGAGGCTGCCGTTTGCACATGGTATGGACTTTCTGAACTAAGTGGTTTTTGAAATTCTCAAGCTGAGGTAAACAAACATCCCGTCCTTTGTGCCAATACAGCGGCAGGCTGTCTGCAATCTGAAGACAGAGGAAGAGAGATATAGAATGAGGTTAAGCAAGAGAATATGAGGGAGGGACAGCAAACAACCAGACTGAAGTTAAAATCATGGGCACAGACACCATAAATACACACATTACACAGTAAAGGGTTGAAACATTTACACACCATTCTGCATGCATGAACAGCATTGTTGTCTAGTGTCTGACTGCTCAGTGTGATCATCAGGTATCTGCTCAGAAGTTTGTCCAACATCAGCTCCTTCAACACAGACTCAGGAAGCAGCCGGTCCCATTTCCCCATGTTACCTAGAAGCTAATAGAAACACAGAACAACTCAGATTACAAACAGCAGACAGATAAAAATGTAACCCCCCCCCCCCCATTTAAAAGACTGAAAAAGGCATATATTGTGTTCTTTATGCTGCATTTAGTTAGAGAATAATACTTTAATGGCCGTCCAGAACTGTTGATCCCTGAAGTGACGCTGAGGAGACGAGCGATCTTCTAAGAGCCTGGACAGAAAAACAAACGACAGAAAGGAAATACTGAAATGACCATAGAAAGTAAAAACCAGAACAGTGTTGAATACATGTTAAGCTTAAAGAATGACTATTTTATTTCAAGATTAAGCAAAAACATATGACATAGTTCACTCTATACTTTATATATACCAGCCAGGCAATGATAAGCAGAAGATATGAGAGCACAAGGTAGTTATGAACAACAATGACACAGAAGTTTTTTGTCAGTTTTAATTGTTCATATATACAACCATGTTGCAACTGAGAGAGGCAAGAACACAAACTGACTTTTTAGGGTAAAGAGGGATGAAGACATCTTCATCTACACAGCTTCTCAAGCGACGGACCACAGCCTCAATAAATGCCTGCACAGGACATAAATATACATCATTAGGACAGATATGCAGTGTATTTTATATTAAATCAATGTATGTATAAGCTACATCTATGACCCTTAAATGATTGTACAGCTGGGGCTTATTGCTTGTGTTTAACTTGTTTAAATAGTATGAATAAAAGCATAGTAGGATGAGTTGACCTCACCTTCACAGGTTTTGTCTGCTCCCCTTCAAAGATGGAAAAGTCCTCCTTCAGTCTGAGACAAAATTCAGACAGGCAGGCTGACTGATGGCTCGACATGGGATCCCACACCAGCTCCACCAATGCTGAGCAAAGACAGAGCAGAGAGGACTGTGATTTTTCTGTAGTTTGAACACATGTGGGCAACACAAACTGTTACAGACTGTGTGGAGGGGCTGATAAGCCCAGAAGACCTGGATGCTAACAAGCTGTACAGCCTTGTTGTTAAGATGTATGAATACAATCAGAAAAGAGAAGTGTCTGGACTGGATTACATAGTTGTCCTATAGAGAATGCATGACATGAATATATAATTGTATTGGTTTTTTTTTTCTCCTTTTATGAACCTTCAGTCAGCCTCTACCAATCACTATATGCTGCTCCTCTTGGATTGTGTGTGTGGTACCTGTTATTTTGGGTAGGACTGTCTTTTCTATGATATTGGACAGTGTTTGTCTGTCTGTGTGCTCCAGCTCTTCATGACCGTGACCATGACAAAAGGTCTCCACTGCTGTGAACCATGGGAGGTCTTCAAAGTCCACACTGTCATTCTGAAACAAACACACACATTTACATTTGACCCATATATATACAAGTTGCATTAGACACATTTTCTGTCTGTATATATGTGCGTTTTCCCATGTTGGTGCCTGCTAATACCATAAGTGGGTTGAAAGCCAGCAGCTGATGTCTTATGATTGGGTTCAGCAGCTTGGGCAGACAGAGAGAGATGTAGGCACTGTGGTAAGAGTCAGAGTAACATCCTCTCCATTCTTCAAAGCGGGACAGAATCTTCTTCACATCACTAAACTCTTCCTGGACGTCAGAAAACACTGCCTGGGACTTCGACATGATGTCAGCTGGAGAGGGAGCAGAGAAGGATGGAGAGAGAGTCAGACAAAAATATTTTATAAAGTCATACAGCAAAAGGAAAACTATGCCAACTCACCTTTCTTCTTCTGTATCTGCTCCTCCTCTTCAGCTGAAGGCTTTGTGTCTTCAGGGATATTTGAATATTCTTCATCTTGAATATCAGGGTCTTCCTTGCTGCAACGTGACAGATTATAATAATAATTCATTTGTATTTTATGTGAAGGGCTTTCTTTAATTCATTCTGCTAAAAAATATTATGAAAGCATCAAAGTTCTGCATAGAGTACATTTTGATATCCAAAACATAGAAGTTATTAATTGATAAATTCATGATTTTATTGAACTCACCTTTGAGTTTGTGTCCCACTGGTGGGGCCATCACTCAGCTCATCTTTGTTAACTAAAAAAAGTGGGGTTAAAAAATGTGTTAATATAAATACTCCACATAGAAACTTCTTTGAAACATATTGTATGGATACATCACAAATACACATACACATAGACACACAGGTGTTACTCACAGCTGAGCTGCTGTAGACGGTCAGCCTGCTCCTTGATCCTCTGTCGTCTCTGTGCTGACAGTGCCTCCATCTGGTCAGACAGCAGAACGTGCAGCTCCAGTTCCAGTGAGTTGATCTCTACAACCTGTCAACAGCCAGCAAACAATCCTCATACTGTATACCTTCAGAGCAGGCAGTGTTTATGCAGCCTTAGGTTACTTTTATATTTGTGCCCAGCAGCAGATCAGAGCCAAACGATTTTGTGGAAGCTGTGGATGTTTAAAGATCATTTTCATCATGACAGAGATTATGACTTTAAAAGGTAGAAACGCCATGATTACAGCAGAAAAAAAACCTGATAAGAATATGACAATCAGTGCATCAAATTTGGCGACTAAAACCAGAACCCTGTCTGCTAACTCTAAAATCTAACTCCACTGTTGAGCCCAGTAAACCACTGAACCTCTAGATACATTATCATCCTCTTGTAAAGGTCACAGTCGGGATTATGTTAACCTTGGCAAAAATTTGACATATTTGCTGTGTCACATAAAGTGATGACGAATTAGGAACATTAATTGAAGAGAATAACTAATTTCTGACCTTCTCTCGTAAACACTCCACCAAGTTGTGGGCGTAGAGGTTCATGGTTCTGTAAAACTTCAGCTGGCTCTCAGAGGAACTTTCCTCCAGAGTCTCCACAGAGGTTTTAGCACCGTCAACATCCCCCTCCATCCTCCTCAGCTGGGCCTGCCGTGCTCTGTGCACCTCCTTTAGGGAGTCTAGTCTAATGAGACGAGCAGAGGAATACAAAGATGTTCTGCTTGACAAATGTACTCTGAAATATCACAATTATGTTCATTGATGGTGTGGTGCAACATTCATTTAAATACAGCTCGAGGAAACATACGTTCCAGTGATCCTCTTCTTGATCATTGAGACACTAATGGAAGGGAGAGTCTTTGGGACCCCCATTGGTCTCTTCTTCCTGTTTCGTCTGCCTCGCCTGCTGATACTGCTGCTGCTGTAGCAGCTGGATTCACTGCCAGATGGACTCTGAGGAGAGCAAAAACAAAGGTTGAAAGGTGTCATAACCCAGTAATTAGGGGAGTATATACCAGTATATAGGACTAATATTTCCAAAAAAGGATACCATTCACCCAGATGAGAAACAGAAAAAAATATTTGAAAAAAATAATTAGTTGAAGAAGAAAATGGGGAAAATTACAAGACTGCTCAGCCAGTCTTTCCATACCTGTTCTCCTGGCCGTCTCTTGACTCCCTTTCCAATTTGTGTCTCCTCCCAAAGTTCCTGCTCCTCGCCATCGGTCCCAGAGAAACTACAATCACTACCTCCTAGATCACACACAAACAAGATGGAACATTTCACTAAGTGCAAGAAAGAAGTGAAAGTATGCTTTGTGATACTGTATCAATTGTAAAGAAACAACTATCATGTTTAAATTAATAATTTACCAGCAAACATGTTTATTATTTTACTGATTTGGGCAGATGTTTATTGGTTTACTTTGAAAACTTTGCTGGGATGTTGGAAGTTGCAGGGACTGATGATAACAAATGAAGATCCCTTCCCTTCTGATTAAATAAAAAGCAGATTTTTCGCTCAGATTCTTTACACAAGGGGTTATGCTATGCTCCTTATAATATGAGCATTCTTGAAATCACATTTTAAAATTTGCAATGTACTTCCTAATGTATCACAATATATTGATTCACACTCATACTATCCATAGCATCACCAGATCATTGCCTGACAGCAGCCCTGCATGACACATTCCTACAAGTTGATGCTAAACACGCAGTCAGACTAAACTAAATCTACACTATGTTATCCACTTTTCTTTTCTTTCCTCTCTGTGAGAATCTTTCTCTCTAATTATTCTCTGATCATTTTCTCTTTCCCTCCTTTTCTTCTGGATTTCGAGCATTCTTCACCTTTTCCCTCTTCACCTCGTCTTCACTCTTACCGAGTTTCTCAGTAATCCTCTCTCTGATGCTCTTCAAACGTGGGGCAAACTCAATTCTTCTCTCGTGATCATCTGGCTCATCATCATCATTGCCGCGGCCATCTTCATCCTCATCTTCCCTGCTGTAGTGATCGGGGGTGCTACCAGCGGAGCTCTGGCCATCTCTTCCCAGTCGAATGAAATCTTTCTGGGCTCGTTTAGCGTGACGCTGTTTCCTGGCTGCCTCGATCTGTTTAGCACTTGGAAAGACTACTGTGAAGACAAATTGAAAGATGCAAAAATTACAATTAAACAGCAAACATGCACTGCGGATAAATGATTTGCCCTTTTTTATCTGGTATTTTTGTCTGTTGCAGTCCTGAACTAATCCAGTCTAAATTCCTATCATTTCTTTAAGACCTATTTAAATGTCTGGATGGCATAACTGCCTGTCTATCTACATGCACTCTGTTGTCCACTTCCTGTGTATAAACAGGTAGGTAGTTACACATGAATGGTAGAAAAAGCTAGTGTAATATGCTGCTTGGCTCTCCTTAGAGATTAAAGCATCAAAGTTCTGTATCGAGTACATTTACATTAAAAATCTAAATTAAACAAACAACGAGGAATACACAAACCTGGAGTAGTAGTAGAGCGGCTAGAGTCTGAGGCTGAGCTTGCTAAGGAAGACATGGAACTGACTCCATCACTATCCCTGTCGTTATCGTTGCCTTCTTCTTCATCATCATCATCATCATCATCATCATAAGGCTGCGGAGAACATGGTGAAGCCACAGAATCACTGTCTGAATCAAGCCTGGGGGAAGCAGATAGTGGAACATGTCCACTGGCTGGAGCTGAGAGTACACAGAAAACACAAAGAATGTAAGTATGATGACATTTGCCAACATTATGAAGTCCTGATTTAGAGAACAGAAACAAGATGAAAATCCTTAAAAGTCATGGACAAACATTTTCAACAGGCAAGACTAATGTCAATAAACAAAAATACATCGGTTTAAAAACAAAAATGCATCTGACTGGACTGAATCTGGTCTTTGCTGGCACAATAACCCTTCTCCATAATTCCCCAACAAAAATATATAAACAATGTCTAAATCCACATTTAGACACACAACCAGCTGCCAGTTTAAAAGTTAGACTGAATGGTGTTCATAAGTCACTCTGTATTTGTGTAAACATACTGGGACATTATTCCAAGATCTCTTTTTATCACATCTAAAAATCACAACACCACAAGTACAGCCTGAAAGATGACTTGTATTTACATTTATATTATGCAATGTATTCCTGTCAGGTCACCTACCAGATCGCTGGGTGTGTTTGGCAGGTGAAGCCTCCTTCTTCTTCGCTTGGAACAGCACAGCTTTGTCAGAGGTCTTCTTCACTTTAAACGTTGGTTCCTCAGCTTAAGCAAACACATAAGCGGACACAAACATACCATGTCATACCATAACCAAACAGGAAACTCTGTGCAGTGATCATTTCCCACATACAGCAGTATAATATGTCATTTTCATTGTACCCCGGTGCTTAAATGAGGTTTCTCTGAGTCAGGGAAGTAGGAATATGCACCTTGTTATAACAGCATAGACTTCTTCTCAGTAGGACCCACAGACTGTAAATATTAGACTGAGGAACTGAGACTGAGGAACAGCTTTTTCCCCAGAGCTGTCTCCCTCCTGAACTCCATCCCCCCGCTGACCCCCCTTCCCCTGCACATCACCTCACACCCATCATCCCCCCCCCCCCCCCCCCCACTCCTCCTGGTCATACACACACATCTCTCATCCACCTGTATTATTGCACTATAGTATGTTCATATCCCCTCAATAAGTTATCGACCTGTACAATATGTCTGTATATTATCTGTAATCTAGTATAGCATGCTCACTGCACCTTAATCTGTATATTATAATCTGAAGAATATACTTATATTTATAGCATCCCATTAATCCAGCCATCCATATATACCCAATAATTCACTTTCTTAGTCTACATCTGTAAATTGTGTAATTACTTGTACATAGCACAGACTCTTGCACTTTCTGCTTATTGCACTTCTGGTGAGATGCCAAACCTCATTTCGTTCCTCTATACTTTTAAATGTGTAATGACAATAAAGTTGAATCTCATCTCATATTAGAGCCACTAACAAAGCTTGTAAATTTAACTTTATTGGCAGTTCATTGTGTGCAAAAATGTAAAGGTGAAAGGAAGCAGGTTAATGGCTTTATTGTATAATTATTCTGATAAAATGTATTTGTGTCGTGGGTTATTTCCTTTGAAGCTCTTACGTTTCTTAACACACCACTGACGTAGAGTCACCGTCCACCTCTGAAAGAGTTGACCACCTACATTTACTCATATTCACCTTCTTTGTCGTCAGAGAAACTGAGGGTAGGGTCTGTTTTCTTCTTATTCCCATGCTTGTCTTTAGTCAGCTCCGACGTCTCCTCGTCTCCTGCGTCTATGCTGCCCGTGTTGGGAGGCGTTGTTTCCCGCTTGGAGCTGCAAGAGATGCCGCGGCCCTGTGCAGGTTTGGACGACTTGTTTACCACAGCTGCTGCTTTCTCATTATCCTCTCCACCCCCGCTCTTCTTCCTCTCGTCCTCCTCGTCACTTGAGTTCTCTTTTCTTTGCCGAAAGTTCCTCCGAGGCTTTTTGTTGAACATTTTGCACTACACTCACTTAAACTCTGGGTAAAGGTAATATCATAAAGTGTTTGAAGGAGTCGCAACATCTAACGTAAAGAAAACTTCTTCTTCTTCTTCTTCTTTGGGTTTTAGTGGCAGCTGACATTCAAAAGAAGTCGCATTGCTGCCATCTGCTGGATTTAGCTACTCTTCACATTCATAAATGCTCTTCAAAAGTACTCAACACATAATTAAATAGGCATTTTCAGCCTCTCCCTCTTTTTCACCACAGGCCAAAATACTTTATAATCTCTCCTTGTAACTGTGACCTGTGACTGTGACTGTGACCTACTTTTCTTCCATAATTTGCTCCACCCATTCTGGTGGGTCGGTGGGTCGCGACTCAACACATGCATATGAAAAATTACTTAAAATTGCATATTTTACCCATTATTGTGAACATATATACAAAAAAATAGATCAAGAGATTCATTATTTTCTGCTTCTAGCATTTCTTTCAATACATCACTAAAATAATATTTGCCTATAAGTCTTCCCGGGTTTTTTAACCACCTCCATGGACAGCGAGGGTCTTCATGTCTCTAGCACCTTATTTTGGGGGTCACATGCCGAAAAGTTTGGGAACCCTTGCTGTAGCCTATAAGCATTAGGAAATCTGACATTATCTTACTTCAAAATTGTATTGTGGGTCTAACACTGCTGATCCTGTTGTATTTGTCATTTGTCTTTGTTCTGTGTGTTCATAAAACTCATCAACCAACATTTATTTTCCTTCTCATTGTTCTCTAGTTACTCTAAATCTACTTCAGCTGTATCAAGCATCCACACTTAATACAGTTGGACTGATGTCCTTGTCCCATATCTCTCTCCACTATCCCCTATCCACCCAAAACTGGACTGAAGTGTCCTCTCTTTTTCCCAGCACGCCTTCAACCCTGTTTTTGTTGGGTGTCTGTCTGTATGTCCACTCAGGTTCAACCAATCATTTGCTCACCTGTTTCCTCCTGAGACAGAGCGGCATCTCTCCTCGCCTACCTCAATGTGAAGTGCACATATTAGAGATGACGGAACTGCCCCAATATATGTGAAGAGGTTGGGCCTGAATCAATTCTCACTTTGCAAGTGCTGTTTTTACTGCCATACACCACAACCCAGAATCAATTCTACATCTAGGCCTACATTAAGGCACTGCAATGCACTATGGATTATGTAGGCTAGTTATTGTATAAAAGCTTACCAACCAACCTGCAAAGAAAGAATTCAGCAACTTTGGTTTGCTCATTAAGTGTAATGTCATAGATTAGACAGTGATGTGTGCACTTTTATTTGATGGGCAATTCTTTTAGGGCCCACCTTTTGTACTGAGTAGGCAAAATATTCTGTGTTTAAATGAATAATGAATGGCTCTTAGCTCAGGAGATGATTGTTAAAATGGGGTAAGTTGAAGAACGTCTGAACACCCAGGAGGTAACTTGAGTCTCTGTAGTTTCTGTGTTACCTTCTCATATATCTTTTTCCCATCATATGTTGTCCTCTCCCATCTGTTCAACTTTTATTCATCTCTCTGTCTCTCTCTCTCTCTCTCTCTCTCTCTCTCTCTCTCTCTCTCTCTCTCTCTCTCGCCCTCTCTCTCTCTCTCTCTCTCTCTCTCTCTCCCTCTCTCTCTCTCTGTCTCTCTCTCTCCCTCGCTCTCTCTCCCTCCCTCTCTCTCCCTCTCTCTCTCTGTCTCTCTCTCTCTCCCTCTCTGTCTCTCTGTCTCTCTCTCTCTCTCTCTCTCTCTCTGTCTCTCTCTCTCTCTGTCTCTCTCTTCCCCCCCTCTCTCTTTCTCTCTCCCTCTCTCTCTCTCTCTCTCTCCCCTCTCTCTCTCTCTCTCTCCCCCCCTCTCTCTCTCTCTCTCTCTCTCTCTCTCTCTCTCTCTCCTCCCACTAGGTGGACGGTCAGAGGTTAACAGCGCCCCGCAGCGGACACACAGCCTCCTCCGCTCACTCGTCGTCAGCCATGTTGTTGGTGTGACATACTGAGTTATCAGCAACAGGTTCCCTAATACTGCTGCTAAACCCCTACGTTAAAGTTTCTCCAACAAATACTGCTTTCTTTGGATACTGACCCTCTACCGTGTGTACAGGAAACCGTCCAGAAGTGGTGGATAATAACTCCAGGCCGCTCAGAAGCTCGAAAGTTGGATGTTTTTGTGGCCGTGGTGAGAGAGGTACGTAGGCGAAAGTGCTTATCTAAGCAGTGTAAGTTTGATTTTGTTACTGTAATGTTTTCAAAGGTCGCTTTTCGGGTTCTCAGTCGCTTTCGGCCTGTGTAACAAGTCATCCTGTTTGATTCTGACTTATGAGTATAAAAGGAAAATCTGTCTATTGAGGGGGCTGATGCTTCTCAGCCTGAGATGAGGTTAGCAGTAAAGTTATGATTTTAGTTCACTATATTTTTGATCAGATTTTTTTTTGGCACTTGAGAATATGCCAACTTCAATATGGAAATAGGCTCAAAAGGCAGATTTGCAGGAAAGTCTCCTAAATTCCTCTCTCAGTTCAAACTAGTTCTGCAGGTTGCTGGCAGGTCTCTGCTGGTGACAAGTGATCAGGGAATGCTACTGTATCAGTTCAACTTAGTTTAACAATGACGATTGATGAATATATTTCACGATTAGGGAGTTGCAGAGCTCAGTTATGTCTTTTACTTCATAAGTGGGTTTCCTATTCTAACACACCTATTATAAATTAATTAGATTTTTTTGCAAGAATTTGTGAAATATTTTAATCTTTTTTTTCTGTAGAGAAGACTGATGCTTTAAGTTCATCATGAACGTTTTCCAATGTAATATATATGCAAATGTTATTGTTAAGTAGTCTGGCCCTTCCCCTTAAGAGCCTTAGGCCAAAACGCGTTTATACTCATGGAACTATATGGAGCAATCATATTATTGTGTTGTCTAGGATGGGTTCCTATATTTGCATGCAGATAGAGACTGGAGGCTTGGCACGTTGCTTATTATGTTTTATTTAACCAGTAATGTAACAGGCTAGCTGCAGCTTTCTTAACCTAGAATAAACCGGCTGTCTTTGTTGTCATCCTAAGAGTTATTATGTTGTTATTAGTGAGCATGGCTTAGGAGTGAATGGGGACATTGCCTTTAAAATGATGTACCTTGTTATTGCCTCTATGATTGCAGTCTTTGCCTAAGCATCCTCAGAAGCAGGAAAAATGCCTGTCAGCTGCTGTGTATGGCCGAGCCTCAACTCCGACCTGTATGTTGAGTCAAGTGTCAGGTTTTTTTTCTTCTTCGTGTTGTCATTAACATGAGCTGAATTGCCAGTTTTATCTTCACACTACTCAACATTATAGCTTCTGTTTAAAATATGACCATATGACCTAAAGCAGAATTTGCAACAACAGAAAGCACCCAGATAGGCCCAGTAACATGTTGGTGATGGTAAGTTAAACATTTTATCTCCTCGTCCTGAACATATCCTTCAAACAACAATTAATCAGAGCACCCTCTCAACTCCTGGTGTATCTTCTCCTGATATATGGCCAAACCAGGGTGGGTCAAAGAACAACAAAGAAGCGAGAATGATGCCTTGCCTCTTAAAAAAACAACACGGAACTGCAAGCAGCATTAATCAAACAAATCCTGACATATAGGCCTACTCCTAAAGTCATTTGCAGCACTTCACCCAGCATATCAAACTACTGCTGGATGAGGTGCTGAATGCAGAGGGGGCGTGTGTTGGGACAGCTGGAGAGTACACACCATGATGGGACAAAGTTGGAAAAAAGACAGACAAAAATAACAAGAGAATGAGTTACAAAGGACAAAGTTGTCAAAAGGAGCATCATTAGATTTACTGTAGAAACAATCACAAAGAGGGAGTGTCATGGAGCAGAAAGGGAGTTGTGGATAGAGTTGATGTCATCTGTGTGAGGTCAGTGAGTGAAGCAGCTGAAAATCAATCATTTTATAGAACAACAGGCCATGCTTGTTTCAGAGGAGTGATGAGGACAGGTCAGGGTCACACTACTGCTATAGTATGGGTTTAGAGGCAGAGGGACATAGATATACAGTGACACATGGAGAGAAAGGGGAGAGACAGTCGGGGAATGAGGAAGTGAAACTATTAAGATAAGAACAAATATTAATAAAAAACAGTCAGTTTTGCCTTCTCTGGCATTTCATTGTGTGCTTAATTTCCTTCTTGATTATTTAGTTTTAACTTACATTTACAATAACAACAGACAACAGACATAACAACGTTTAACAATAAAGAGATATGGCCTCACACATATGGGACACATATCTCCATTCAATACAGTCTAGATCTGCCAGTTGACAGCATGGACCACTCTTCAGACAACATCCTTGGTGGACAAAAAAGGGAAAACAAACAGACACACACCACCACCACCACCACCACCACCACCACCACCACCACCACCACCACAACAACAACAGGAAACACTTGGGTGGGGATCAGGCAGTATACCTGAGATTGCACAGAATTAAGACAGCAGCAGAGATTGCTTTATTTCCGTCAGCATGGTGCAGAATAGAGAATGTTTAGGGTTTTTTTTAGATTTGTTTTGGGGCTTTTTATGCCTTTTATTTTAGAGGTAGTGGACAGAGTCAGAAACCAGGGAGAGAGAGGGGAATGACATGCGAGAAATGAGCTCTCAAGGACTTAAGCCTCTGGGGTGCGCACAATAACTAGGCTTCCGGTGCGCCAGAATAGAGAGTGTTTAGTAAATAAAAACACAGATGCACTCAGAGAGAGAAATTAAGAAAGACAGACCTGCGTTGTGAAGGCTGCTACTGAAGCAGTGAAGGTCAGGGGCAACCAGGATATTTATCCAACAGTGTCATGTGTTGTATATACAGACAAAGAGACAGAAATGTCCCAGTGTTTCAGCAGGGACCAAAGCAGAACTGAAGCTGGTGACATCAGACCATAGACTGTATAAAACATGGACGCAGTCTTGGTAACGTCACCCATTGGTTAACAAAGGGGAATTTTGAAGCCCAACAATGGCAGTCGCCATATTGAAAACGGTATCTCAACCCTCATTTTTGGTCAACCTAGAAACAAACAAAGAGGTAGAGCTCATGCAGACCTTGGTGAACAGATACCATGGCCCCCCTTGCAGTCATATCAGTCACGGCCTTATTAATGCATAACTCTTATACTTCATAAATAAACGTTTAAAACAATCACCTGTACAGTGTGTGCCGATAAAGTCATAAACTATAGAGCCCAAAGTGGTTTTTATAGGAATAGGAATTTTTGAACAAGTTTGTATGTGACCTGCCAGGCTTAAAGTGCACACTCGAGGAAGTTCAGACTTGAGAACTGCACTTTTTGCCCTTCGGCATTGGCAACATCTTTAAAGGCCCTGACACACCAAGGAGACCGTCGGTCCGCCGGTGAGCGGTCATCGCCCTAGTTTTTGTGTGTCCATCTCCGTCGGCCCCAGTTGGCCTTTTTTCTGGCCGTTTCCACATGTTGAATCGGCGTGAGCCATCGCCGTTGGGGGTAGGAATCTCTCTGATTGGCTGTTCAGCTAAGTGAAACAGGAGAGCAAGTTCGCAAGAAGAAATACAGAAGTGCCTCTTCTATTCTTGTTCCACTAATAAAAGACCAAGGGCTGACAACGCCAGTGCCATGTTCAACTTTTGATCGGACATTATTCTCGATTAGAAGTTCTTATATTACGAGTGTTGAGTGACAGCGGTGAGAAAACGGTTTATTTATCCACGATCTTCCTCGTCTTCTTCCGGTTTCCCCTTTTTGGAATGACGTTTACAGACAACCATCGCCTGCTGGCATGGAGAGTTATTGCCTCTCACGCATGCGCAGAATGTACGTGGTGGTTAGCTGTCGGCTGCAGTCTTTGCGGCGTGTTCTAGTGCAACTTTTTGGCCAAGACGAAAGGGGTCGTGTGCCGAACCCACAGGTGGCCTTCGTCGCCACTAGTTCTTTGCCGTCTGCTCCGGAAGCTGCTACACAGACTGAAATATGTACTAAATAAGTTTTGTTTTTTTTAAGTCAGACAATACTCTGAGGAAGTTTGTTTTCTTGCCACACTCCAGTCAGGCATTTATTCCGTATAAAGTGGTTCAAAGTAGATGTTGCCACATTTTTCAATGGTGCCGTAAGGCCCAGAGCTAAAGCTAATTACCTGTGACTGCCCTTTATTATATTGGAGAAACAAGTCTTCATCAAAGAAGACATTAGACTTGGCATAGCAGGAAACCACTGGTATAACTAATAATATCATAAGGGGTGCATTCCATTTAGCTTGTTATTTCAGAGCCATGCCATCTTGTATGTTGGATCTCTGACACTGATACACTGAAAGGCAACAGAGTCATCGTTAACATAATTAATCACACCTGTCCTTTCCCTGCTAATTCCTGAAATGGCCAGTGTATGTGACTGATTCATCTTTTTGAACTTCACAGAAAGCCATAAGCAGTATATAATCCTGTCATTTCAGCCCATCTATTGAGTACAATCATTTCTGCTGCTGAGATCTGCAGTGACTCAACTGATTCCCAACGTATATGACCAGAGCAGTGAGGGAAACAATAATGAGGACATACAGACTCTTGTCTGTACATGAATACTGAGTTAGAAGCCTGCACAGAATCTCATGTAGCTCATTGCTAGTCTTTTACCTGTTCATTGCACCTTAACAGTTTCCTCTCCATCTATACATGGTATAAATGTGATCTTTGTATGGATTACTTATCTGGATAACAACATCTCATCCACACCCCTTAGCATTCCATGTTTTATTATGAATTCTCATTTGCTTAATTCTGCCTATATTGAGATCTGATTCCAAATATGCAAATTATTTGGGCATAGCCTGTGTTATTGTTTGCAAAGGTAAAGGAAGCAATGCCATGGACAGACGGATCGTTCCTTATTCTTTGAATGTTGACGATGACTTGCTTAAAGTTCCAATGAAACAACAAGCAGAGTATGGATCTGCATATGTCAGGGTTTATTTCAGAAGCAGGAAGCTTGTAAATAACAATCACAAACAGTTTACTTTAAAACCACATGTGCTCAATGTGAGATCATTCAAACAAAAACTAAGTGAAGAGCCTCCACTGCTGGCTAGGTTGTTTAGGTGATGTTCACTGTGTGGGAGGGAAATGAAAATGTAGGCATTTCATTGGATGCCAGATAAGTATACAACCCAAAGTGCAGTATGAATGATCACAGAATAATCACAAACAGACTTTTCAAATGTCTCATTAAAAGGTGTGCCATGCAAATGAAGAAGTTAGGCAAGGAAAAACCACAAGCTCGCCGCAGCTTTCAACATAGCACAATTATGGATAAATGTTGATGTAGCATTCAGTATTACTCAAGTACTTGGTGATAATCTGGTGAGTTGGATATTGTTTATCTGTTGACAGCTGATAGTAAGTTAATACCTTGTATATGTTCCCACACCTCTGCATAACTGTGAAAGAGGTGTTCACAAACTACAGGTGTGGACCCAGCGTGAGTCATGTACCTATTTATGTATTCAACCATGACAACAGTCATGGCACCACTGAATGTGTGTGGGCATCAGGATGGGCTTTGACTTTCATAGCATCAGTCCAACTATCAACTATATTCCAATGATCTGAGACTGAAGTATCTGACTGGTGTATAGTTAAAACAAACAAATAAGTGATGATTTTGAAGAAAAACTAAAAATATACAGGAGGATTCTTGACCCTGCCCACTCTTATGTATGTTTTAAATTGTGCAGTCCTATACTGTCAAATAAATGCAGTGTCCCATCATTTTAAAATCAACGTCTTGCCTCCCTGGCCCATCAGTATGCAGAGGCTTTCACACGTACCTCACAGTTGTCAGTCTCTTATCACAAGGATTGATAAGGGTCTTTTGTCCAGTCAACATGAAATATTTGGAAAATAAACTGCAAAAGAAAAAAGTTGGGTTTCTGTAGAAGTATTAATAACACCTACTTGTGATGACTATGTCATGTTGTCTAAACAGCATAGTGTCATTTCCAATTTTGCTTTTAGTCAATTTTAATATCACAGGTGAAGTAGAATATCAGGTTTGTTTGAGGGAGGTGGAGCTGTAGAAAAGGATTTGCATGAGGATTTCAGACAGTCGATCAGTGGGTCAAATGACACGCTGTCATCCAGTCAACAAAAGTCAGACTCTGTTGTCGCTCTGGAAACTGTAAACCTCAAAGTCAAACTTCCTCTGCTATCTTTAATTTATTTATTATAACTCCTTCAGTGTAACGTTACCTAAGGTTACACTCCTAGACTGGAAGCTGTAGAGTCAATACTTACTTTTCAGGCACTGGCCCCACAGGCAACAAAGCCTCTACATGTTGAGGCCATATGTGTTAGTCTCCCAAAACTAACATAGTTATAATATATTAAAGGAATGGAAATCTTGATACAGACTTTCTTTAACTTTGACAATAAAAGACAAACACAGACATGAAGGAATCAGATGTTTGTTTGGTGGCCAAAGAGTATAACTGTAGTGTCCAGCTTAATAAAACCCTGGTGTTGACATCTGGACAACAATATATGTTCATCCTCCTGAATCGTACACCATATCAAATCACAGGTGACAGATTTGATGTTTAAATTTAAACAAATTTAACTTCAACTTCACGGTTTATATTCTTCAATTTATAAAATATCTTGATGGATCATTACATGACTGTGTGACAATATATCAATTATTGCAGAATCTCTGTACCTTGATATTTAGTTATTGTGTGCCACAGATCATATGGTGTCATATTGTATCGTGATGTGAGTGACCCTGTGATTTCTGTCGTACTGTACTTGTGTTTGGAATGCTGAAAACTTTTCACTGATATATTCTTTATGGGAAAAGTCACTATATGCAAACAATCACACTCCAATGTTGTTGTATGCCTCAAATGACTACATATCAAGAATGACGCCAGAATGAACAAGAATAAGACAAACACTGAATACTTTAGGCTGCTGAAGGTGGCTGAAGGAGAGTAGGACTTAATGCATAAGGAGAGAGTGCAGAGTGACAGATGGCAGGCACTAGAGTAGCCCTTCCTTGCTGTTCTCTGCCCCTGTGAGGAGCATTGATCTGAACACACTCCGTCTCCTACTATCTCACTTTATCTTATTCATTTTCTTTTTGACAATGCTAACATCAGCAACGAGCCAGCGATAAAAGTTCTGCTCTCCTACAAATCATCATCAATTTGTATTTCTTTCATAGCCCAGTTCCTCTCCTGACTTATTTCTTAGACATCAAAGTTTTCCTCCAGTCAAAATCCATGATCACTTCCTGAGTCCCTCGGATGAGGAAATGCTTGTGTTTCAGGGGTTACCGGGCAGGAAGTGTTGAGCATACGGAATGGAATTTCTCTCCTCCTTTTCCTCCTCTGACTACATCTAGTGAGTCTGACTGGCTGATGGGAGGGAGATAGTCAAGGAGGAAGCAGGTGTTCAACATTCAGAATGACATCAGTATGATAGCTACAGAACCAAAATAAGACATAGGTGAATCACAGGCTCCTAAACTGAAATGCATACAAATAATACGTTTCTTCTATTTGATGTAATGCAGTTTTATAGTACGTGTGCTCTTTATGTCCTATACTGTGACCCTCTGATGCAAAAGTTCAAACAGTCAACACAGCAAAAACTGTTTAATATCTAACAAGGCAGTTTCAGTGTTGGTCTTTAAATACGGGGCAAACCCAGCACTTTTGCTAGTCTTTGGTAAACAAGGAGCCTATGTATGTGGTTCATTCAGTCTGTGATGTGGTCCAGTACATTCATCGTTTTGCGGCTTAACTTCCTTCAAACCATCCCAAGCTATATTTTAAACAATTTTGCTGAAATGATATAAACCTAACTATTTGACAAAAACGACATTAAAGTCAATGACAATGAGCACCGCTTCCTTTGCCATCTAAGTAATAATGTAACACCTTACAAACCTTGTGAAAGCCACACAAAAAAAGGCTGATGCAAGAGCAGCTCCATTTCTACACTTGCTTTGCATGTACATGACTCGACAAGAATGTGTTTTGGAAGCCTGATGTAATAGACATTGAGAAAGGCATGGTCACGAGTGACAGGAAAACAGGTTGGAAATCATTGTGACAGTGTATTTGTTTGTATTGTCAGTCTTTCTGTCCACCATGTTGAAGTTCATCCTCATTATAAATCACATCAACATACTTTTCTGAGCTAAAGCCACCAGTGAAAGAGCACAGAGGCCGTTACAGTCCTACCAACAGACCTTTAAAGGATGGGATCACACAATTGTGTGTTACAACTACATTGTTAAACACATTTTCATCGTCCTTGTGATGTTAACACAACCAATCAGCACACAGCAAAAGACTGCCTTCAAATAAATTAATAAGAATAAAGCCTTAAATGTATGTGCGACATGCATTTGAATAGCATGTGCTCATTTGATTTATCAGATGAAGCCCTGGTTACTTTGGCCAGTCTGATGGCGCCACAGCTACAGTAACTGTCAGCTCCCCTCAGAATAATTGGTGGCAATTGGGTTTAGGCTAACACAATGGTTGAGGAAGTGAAGAAGGAAAATTTGGTTTAATAAAAAAAAAAAAAAAAAAAAGGGAGGGGGGTTGGATTGACAAGAGACTAAGTGTTACATGCCCTTGTGTTGTGTGAAACATGACAAAAGGGACGAAGAAAAGATAGAAAATCGAACACTTGAATCTTTATTTATCACGTCATAGCATCGGGCATTGTGTGTGATTCAGGATGAACATGAACGCAGCAGATACAGAGTACATTAACCTATTAAACCTGGGCTGTAGCTTAAAGAACCAATGTTTGACAACACAAGAGCACCACTGATCTCCCAGTTTTTGACACACAACATTTGTACGTTCTACCATCAGAGCCTGAATCTAATCCAAATAACTGCTGAATAGAGGGTTGTATATCTCTGCATAGTAGTGTCTTCTTTTGAGGGTTTGTCAGACTAGCTTGTGTAGTGTTGCTGTCTGCCCACTACAGAGTCAGTGTGCATGTGTATTGGAATATGTCCCGGTAGTTTAAAGCTTTGGGATGTGGCCAGAGTGCTCATGACTGAAGAGAACAGGAGGAGCCCTGTTTGACTCTGCTGACTGACCAGAATCTCTCTCTTCCTCTCTTCCTCTCTCTCTCTCTCTCTCTCTCTCTCTCTCTCTCTCTCTCTCTCTCTCTCTCCTCCCTCCTCTCTCAGAGACACCAGCGTCCTGTCTTGGCTGCAGTATTGACAACATGACTGACTCTGCTGTGACTGTGTGTTTTGCAGATGGCTGCGAGCAGTAGCTGAGGACGCTGTCGGGAGTTCCCCCGCTCTCTGTCCCTGCCACCTGCAAACATGAATGGTAAGACCTCTGCAGTTTGTGTCTGTGTGTGAGGGGGGAGGACCATTTAAGTCTGTGTGTGTGTGTGTGTGTGTGTGTGTTTTAAGGCTTTGCAGATCCGCTGAGACCAGCACAGAGCCAGTTGTGGAAATAATTCTCAGTTTGATGCATTGGTACTAACATGTCCATGTGTCTGAATAACCACAGTTGTAGTCATATGTCTGTTATTCTTTCTGATTGTTTGTGTAAGTGAGGTTTCTTTTGCCCTAATTTTATGTAGTTAGTCAGTAACAGGCTTTAAGTTTTTTTTATAGCACATTATCACCTTGTCGATATCTGTGCTTTCGTTGCTCCTTACTGCCTATGGGCTGACCTTGGTACTTTTTCGTGGTGTGTGTGTGTGTGTGTGTGTGTGTGTGTGTGTGTGTGTGTGTGTGTGTGTGTGTGTGTGTGTGTGTGTGTGTGTGTGTGTGTGTGTGTGTGTGTGTGTGTGTGTGTGTGTGTGTGTGTGTGTGTGTGTGTGTGTGTGTGTGTGTGTGTGTGTGTGTGTGTGTGTGTGTGTGTGTGTGTGTGTGTGTGTGTGCACCTGTCCTCCCTTCTGTTTCCCTGCAAGTCAGAAATGGTCCGTTTTCGTAATCATGCAAATGTGTATGTTTGCTCTGCTCAGAATTACATGTGATTTATTTATATAGACAGTAAGAAGGTACACAGCCTTAGGCCTGTTCAAAGAGCAGATTTTTCTGAGTACAAATCCTTCATATCAGAAGCTGCTTTTTACATTTTACTGTAAGCCATCATTGGCATGTTATTGCTGTCCCAGTGTGGGATTTTACACAGCATTCATGCGTTACAGGAGCAAAAGAGGCAAAATGTGTAAACCAACGGCTCCGGCGACACGCATACAGTTAATTCTGTCTGGTCCTGCAGGCTCCCCTATTTGCACAGACATCAATTCAAATCACCCAGCTAAGGCCGAATATTTATCTAGTGATAATTGCCTACGCCTGTATCCTATCACTTTTTTTTCCCCTTTTTCCATCTCTATGATTTGTTCTTGTCTCTCTAGGTGGCACTAGCACATGGGCGATCACCCCGGAGGAGAGGGACAAACATGATCAGAAGTTTGACACCCTCTCCCCTTCAATGGGCTATGTCTCAGGTACACACACACACACACACACACACACACACACACACACACACACACACACACACACACACACACACACACACACACACACACACACACACACACACACACACACACACACACACACACACACACACACACACACACACACACAAACAACATGCTAAAGGTGATGTCTGACACATCCCTCTGCCACATGCTCAAACTAAAGTTCTTTCTGAATACCACAATGATACTCAGGTAGATGTAAATAGATAAGAGGCCATTAAATGCACCCATTCTTGTTTTACTCTGGTGATAAGGCAAATACACACACCTGCAGGCACAAACTGTAGTTTTACTGTGTTGTGTGTTAATGAACTTCTATGTCTTTTTTTTCTCCTTTTTTTCTGTTTCTTTGCTTTTTGTCTGTCTCTGTAGGGGAGCAGTCGAGGAAGTTTTTCCTCCAATCAGGGCTGCCTGCTTCAGTTTTGGCTGAGATATGGTAAGAAGCACACACAGACTCTCACATTTACTCACCCAAAGTAGTAAAACATGGTTCTCCTGGGTTTATCGTCTGTAGTGATCTGACGCACTGATCTGAGGTATCCTCACACTCTCTGATCACTCTCTGTCTGCTCTGTCTCTCAGGTCTCTGGCTGATATGAACAAAGATGGGAAGATGGACAGGTTGGAGTTTTCCATCGCTATGAAGCTCATTAAGCTAAAACTTCAGGGTACATCGCTTCCCTTAGCACTTCCAATCATCATGAAGCAGCCTCCAGTGCCTGCCCCCACCCTAAATACCCCTGCCTCAGCTTATGGTACAGTATCTTTATTGTTTATGCATGTTAGTTAAAAATGTGTCCTTTGCAGAGCTTTGCTAGCTCTGTTTTCTAACTTAATGCGTTAATTTTTTTCTGTTTAAGGTTTGAGTAGCATGACCATGATGCCAGGGTCAAACCTTTCCATGTTGGCTCCTCTCTCCCTGTCAACCCCTGGACTTTCACCTTTGACCCCAATGACAGGCCTCACCCCTATGGTTCCTACAGCAACAGGCCTGAGCCCTCTAGTAGCCAACACCACCAGGCCAATGATGCCCACCATGGGGAGCGCCACCCTGCCGAACGGCACCATGGGAATGTTCTCTCATATGCCAGCTGGAGCTTTGACAACTGGTAGATACTAGTGATCAGATCACAGTTATCACTTTGGGCCACATGTGACCCGCTGATCGATGGAAAGTTTATCATCAAAGTATAAAATAAATGTTCTGCCGCTAAATCAGAGTGTGAGTGGAAAAAGGCAGGGTTTAAGTAGTGCGTGTAGGCGCCATGGAGATCAGCTCTAGAAATAAGAAGGCAGTTCGATCTTTTTCAAAATCTTTTTCTGGATTCTCTCCGTGTCCACATTTATCATGTCTGTATCAGCTGGTGGTTGCATGACAACAATCAGAAACGTAGCATTTGTAACATTATCCTGCAGCCTGCGGTAGTCTGTAGCTGTAAATTTAACCAAACAAACTCTGCTACAGAGCGATGTGTTCGGTCCAAAAACTGAAGATATAGCCCCCAAACGCTCTCCGTTTGTTTCGTCTGACTCACAAGAACAAAGAACTTTCTGTTCTGTTTGTAATGCTGGTGTACTTCTGTTCTGGATTAACAAATACTATTATTTAAATGATGCAGATTTTTATATTGCAGCATGATTTCTGATGTAATATCTTCTTTCCAACGATACGATCAGATCAGTTTTATGAGATTTGTGATCCATTGCACCCCTTTTCTGTTTCCTATGTGTCTATTACGGGATAATACGAGTCATTATCAGAGTCTCCTTTTAGAGTAGATTTGATATTTCGTATCAGCAAAGTGCAGAAATGACATATTTCTATATTTTGAAGGGAATAAGAAAAAAATCAAAATAAAACCTGACTCAACTGGACGAGGGATTTGCAGAGTCAGGTCTCTCCCTCATTTGCATACAAACAGTGTCCCTGTCCTTGACAAGGTTACAGCAGTGTCTGTTTAACAATAGATAACTGACCCACTGCAGGGCTCCCCTTCCCTTTTATTAAAATCTGTTTTTAGAAAAGTAAACATGTTGGGGGAAACAACAGATTAAGATTTAAAAGCTGTCGTTGGTGGCCAGAATAAAATATCGACATGAATTTGCAGAAAATAATAGATATGTGTGTTTGCTTCATCAGGCCTACCTTACGCTGCATCCCCTTATACTTCCCCGATGGCACTCTCCTCTGCTGCTCCTGCTGGTTTGAACAAGGCTTCCTCACTGCTGGACTTGGGATCTAGCAGGTAACACACAGACACACACACAAAACCTACACACGGTAATTTCAAGCAAATTCCTCCTTTAGGAATGGCATTGTCATTTATCTTGTCTGTGTCTTTGAAGTTCAAAATCACACTGAGGTTTGGAGCATTCAGCTGGTATTTTTGTCTCTTTCAGCTCCGCTTCCTCGTCCCCCTCTATGATGTCCCCCATGGCAGCCGTTCCTAGCGACTGGGCTGTGCCACACGCCTCTAGACTCAAATACAGGCAGCAGTTCAACAGCCTGGATAAACTAATGACTGGATACCTCACTGGTATGATGTTTATCCCCTTGTGTTTGTATGTTGAAGTGTTCAGGTCATGCTAAACAGAATTATGCTGGGAATGCTGGAGGGGTTGTTCATAAACCACACTTGCATATGATTTCATAATGGCGACCTCCATCCAGTGTCAAGCCTTAGGTAACTAAGGAAGTGAAGGCCGCGGGTGTGTTCAAACACAGCGACTATTTCTTAACACACACACACACACACACACACACACACACACACACACACACACACTAAGTATGCATTCACCTTTTCGTTCAGTTTCTGCAAGCCTTGTTGGACCTGTTCTCTTGAAAAAGCCTTAAAGCCATCAAACACCAATCGTACATGTGCGAGCAAGAACCCCCCCCCCCCCCCCCCCCCCAACACACACACACTTTCCCAAGACTTTCCCAAGATTTCTTAGGGTGTGTCTTGTATATTTTGTGCTGTCCAGCATTAAATAAATATCATAAATAGCTTTTCTGTGGTGGACAAAAGCTTACAAAACCACGCATCATTCACAATGTGGACGAGAGGTGTCTGTTCAATCAATATATTCTGTAATAGGCGATTGAGTTTAAAAATATTCTAGTTTTTACCTTTTACCTCAGACAAATAAAGAAAAACTCAAATCAGTCATGTAAGCCAGCTCTGGTGAATCATAATATTCCTCTCTTTGTTCAACCAGCATATTGAAGTGAAATGATCAATCTCCACATCCTGTACCAGCGCTGAAAACACCTATACCCTCTTTCTCTCTTCACCACACCCAGAAGTCTGTGCTATACAAGTGTCATAACATTTATCACTCTTGTTGCCAGGTCAGCAGGTAAGAGGTGCCATGGCAACCACGATGCTGACTCAGACACAGCTGGCTTCCATCTGGTGAGAAAAGTGTGCGTGTGCGTGTGCGTGTGCGTGTGCGTGTGCGTGTGCGTGTGTGTGTGTGTGTGTCTGAACATGTCCTGTGATTGCTACAGTGTTAGCGAGCTATGGTCATGTTTGGCAGCAAGAAGTCAGAAAGTTCATTTGACTGGAGCTAGTGTTACAATCAGACTTTTTTATTTGGGGAATATTTGTCTGGAAGTCAAGGCTGTTTGTAGTATCTTATTAATAATGAATCTGGTCCTTATTAATGGTCCATATCTGTGTACATGTCAGTTGAGATTAGACTCTTTATATGTAGATGAGAAGTTAAATCTCTAACCTTTACCAGCAAGTTTAGTATACATATATAACCATGATTTAAAAAAATGATTCTCATTCTCACTAGCAAGACCTTGTTTCTTGTAGAGTGTATCATCATAAAAACTGTGCACTTCTAATGTTTAACCCTCCCACAGGAATTTGGCTGACGTTGATAAGGACGGCAAGCTGAAAGCTGAGGAGTTTATTCTGGCGATGCATCTGGTGGACGTGGCAAAGACTGGACAACCTCTGCCGCTGACTCTGCCAACAGAGCTGGTTCCACCCTCAAGGAGGTATGTGTGCACATATTACTCCATTGAACAAAACCAATGAAAACACCCTGCAAACTAGATCTGAGTTCTTTTAAAGTTACTGTTCATTTCATATTTTAATAATGTGTAATGTAATGTTATTTTATGCACATTCCAGGGCTGCAGTGAATGGATCCAGCTCTTCTCTTTACGCTGCTCTGAAGGATGACTTGGACGTTGAGCCTCCGCAGAAAGCCAAAGCCAACTGTTAGTATTCACACTTCCAAATCTAAACACAGAGTGTGTAGCTTTGTTTTTCTGCTGACGTTACTCTGAGCTCTCATTCGGCCTGCTCCTTGGCAGCCTGGATGAGAGCCTGTTTCTCTCTTTCCTCCTCCTCCCTTTGTGTCACTTCTCTCTCCTCCTGGAGCTTCCTCTGACGTTCTTCCTCTTACTTCTTCAGTTTTCTCATCACAGAGACAGGAACACCAGAGTCTGGTTCTCTAGTCTCCTTCACTATATAATCCAAAACAAATACAAACAACCAAAAATCGCACAGTTCAATGAGAAAATGTGCCAAATGATAACGTAATAACAAAAGCATGCACTCTGAAATGAGGTTATACTTGTTGAACTTAATACAATACAAAGTGGTTTTGACTGCTTTCAATCAACACAAGTGAACCACACTTCTGACCTCATCAGAGTATTTTCTTCCGTCAATGTTCAGATTCTTTTGAGGATAAATTCAAAGCGAACCTGGAGCGAGGAAACGCAGAGCTGGAGAAAAGACGACTGGCTCTTCAGGAGGCCGAGAGGAGGGAGCTGGAGCGGCGTGCTCAGAAGGAGAGGGAGGAGCGAGAGAAGAGAGAGAAGGAGGCTCGAGAGGCTGAGGAGAGGAGGAGGAAAGAGGAGGAGAGGAGGCTGGAGCGACAGCGGGAGCTGGAGAGGCAAAAAGAGGAAGAGCGACAGAGGGAGATAGAGAGAAAAGAGGTGAGAGGAGCATGTTCAAATTGTCTAAATGAGTGCTGTGCAGTTTTGAGCCATATTTTCACACTGCATTGTCCTGTGTGGGTTCATTCCAGGCAGCACAGCGGGAGCTCGAGCGACAGAGGAAGGAGGAGTGGGAGAGGAGGCGACGGGGAGAGCTCAAGATAAAGAGGGAGCAGGAACAGGATGATATAATCAAACTGAAAGCAAAGAAAAGAAGTCTGGAGATGGAGCTGGAGGCTGTTGTGAGTGACAAAGAGGGGCATTGTAGAAGTTTATTGTCAGTACAGTCATGTCGGCATACTTTAGTCTTACAGTATCAGCCTTGGATTCCAGCTGGCTCTCACCCATCATGCACAGTTGAGGAGAGTTTGAAAAGTTTCTGTCACTCCTCTCTCACACTCTCTCTGTGCTTCTCTACTTCAGGGTAACAAACACCGTCAGATCTCAGACCGGCTGCGTGACTTTCAGAACAAAAAGAAACTTCAAAAGACCGAGCTTGATCTGACCAACCAGAGGGTAGAAACACGGCAGCAGGACATCAACAACCTGCAGAAACAGCTAGAGGTGTGTGTGTGTGTGTGTGTGTGTGTGTGTGTGTGTGTGTGTGTGTGTGTGTGTGTGTGTGTGTGTGTGTGTGTGTGTGTGTGTGTGTGTGTGTGTGTGTGTGTGTGTGTGTGTGTGTGTGTGTGTGTGTGTGTGTGTGTGTGTGTGTGTGTGTGTGTGTGTGTGTGTGTGTGTGTGTGTGTGTGTGTGTGTGTGTGTGTGTGAGAGTCCTGTGTGTCTTCTTTTTATTGTTCATGTGTTTTTCTAAAATATTTTAGTTGCATAGAGAAACAGCAACATTGCATTGAAGTTTTCACAAAAAGTTTCCCCCAGTGACACATTTCTTTTCATGCATTCCTCTCGGTCAGGAGTTCCAGAGGAAGTTGTCCCAGCTGACACCGGAGCAGAAGAGACTGACTGAGAAACTGAAAAACATGGCTCTCAATAACATGCCTGGTCAGTGTTAAGGATAGAATAATCAGAACTCAGGAACACAACACAGTGATGAAGATATTTGGAGTGATGTCACAGTATAAATATGTACACACAATATAGAACTGTTTAATAGATTGTAAATGACAGCAAAAATCATAGAACTAAATGAATGAAAAGCTAGACACTTGCTTTATTACGAACAATGCAAATATCAAAAATGCATATATACTTTGGAAATATGTAGGTGAGAACATAATGGATTTTACCTTGTCAACATGCTCCCTGCTGCCATAGCACTGTTTTTTTTGTTTTAGTTTGAAGATTCTAGCTTGTGTTTGATCTGTTTGTAGTGTCGACCATGTCCGCCTTGAAGGGGGGTGCTACAGAGAAAAAAGGGACATGTATGAAACTGAGACAGCAGCTGGAAGCTCTGGAGAAAGAAACCGCAGCAAAACTGGGCGAGATGGACCAGTACAACAAAGATGTGCAAGTAAGTACAAATACAACATAAGCATGAGACCATTTAAAAACAACATTTTACATTGAACACTTTTATTCAGCCTTATCTAGCAGCACATTTCTACAAATCTGCCTGTTCATTAAAGCCAGTCCTCTTAAGGTGAACAAAATGAGTGAAGTGAAGGGGGGCAGTGCTGGCAGAGGACAGTGGACTATTTGTCCTTTACTTTTCACAACTTTATTTCTGTGCCATTTTCACATATGCACTCTTTGGGAACTATATACTGTATGGTGAAATATTGACGAAAGAACAGAGAAGAACATACTGGTGAACAGAAAACATAAATGCAACAGTTTAGTTTTGTGCATGGAGATCGTACCGGTCACATGCAGACTGTCTATGGGCGCGCACCAATCGCAGGGAATACACATCACCAACCCCTCCCTCTCACTCGAGGTGAACTATCCTTATTATATCCTGCTGCACTCTCACATGCAGAAAATAAACAATGGGGTTGGCAGGAGAAACTCCAGATGAAGTCTGAGTGTAAAGTTTTTATGTTTTTCAGGAGCTTGTGTGAACACATCTCTCTTTTTAGCTGTTGTAAGTTTAACTTAACTTGTTGGTAAATTCACTTAATTGAATAAAATATAAGAAACTCCAAAATTCCTGAAATGCATAAACTAAAAGTTGAGGTGAGATTTAAGACATAAGTCATGCAGTGTTTCCCCTACCATTAGGGGCGACATCGGCTGGATCAAAAAATCGCATATAAAGCCTTTAAAGGTCAAGTTAATAAAATGTTTTTTTATTATTATGATTTATTTTTGGGCTTTTTGTGCCTTTTATTGTAGCGATAGGATAGTGGATAGAGTCGGAAATCAGGGACAGAAGTCATTTAAGGATACCTTTCAGATAGAACAGGACACCCCCCCTCTGTAGTTTCTTTTATCTTCTGGTTGTTTTACATTCAAACTTAACTTGTCTCATCTACATATTCATCTACATATCTATTTTGCCTTATTTACCAACACTTAGTAGTTACAGATTTTTTTTTTCATCTCTCATTTGAAGGAACAAATAAATGTATCAGTTTTAAAACATCTGCAAATGTTTACAGTCAACAAATAAATCATCAGTTTTTTATTTATATTGTGCCAAATGGTAACAGGATGTTGTGTCAGGACATTGAATATAAAGGGCAGGTCTAGATCATACTCTTTGTTATAAAGCTTCCACAAATCTAACATACTAACTTCTGCAGCTTTTCCCTTTGTACCCCTTTCTCTCCTCCTCACCTTTACCTTCCATTATAACTTTTGTCCCTTTTATTAAGTTTAACATCCTCTTCCTATTCTGTTCCTCTTTTGTCTTCTTCTTCTTATCTCCTCATGCTTCACCTTCCTCCTCTCTCTTTCTTCTTCTCTCTCTTCTCTCTCACCCGTCTTGTATTCCCTTGTCCCCAGACTTTTCAGTATGTGGGTGAGGAGAACTCTATGCTTCAAGCTGTCTTCTGTCTGCTGGCCTGCCTCCGTAACCTCTTCTACCTACTAAAGGTTTTCGCTTTAGGTGTCTTTGTTGTTCTCTTTTAATGTCTTCTATTTCTCCTGAAAGTTTCAGAGCAGACTTAACTTTACTGGCTTTTATTCTCATTCTACTTATTTTTCTCTCTGTGTGTCTCAGTGCCTGCTTCTAATCGCTAATGTTTAGTCACCCAGCTATGCAAATGTATGTGTTTGCTCCCCCCCCACACTGTGTGTTCAGTCCTTTAGCAGCTAAACTGATCAGCTCATATTTTATTCAGTCACATACTCTTCTAGTAAAGTGTTTGTTTGTTGCATTAGGAACTTAAGGAGAGTCAGAGACAGCAGCAGGCAGCACTGGAGAAACTACGGAGCATTAAAGAGGACAAACGCAGAGAGCTGATCCGGAGAAAGGAGCAAGAAGAGGAAAAGAGAAGGAAGGAAGAGGAGAGGAAACGCCAGGAGGAAGACAGAAGGCAGAGGGAGGAAGAGGAAGCTCAGAGGTATTTGTCTTTTAGACTGATATATTTCAAGATTCACAATTTTTCAATCTAAGTTTCAAGTAAAAGCGCAAAATATAAATGCTTTGATATGTCCATTTACACTTTCTCATCTTTACAAACTTTTGAAATAAGCGTATTATTTGCTCTATTCACAGGCGTATTAAGATGGAAAAAGAGCGCCAGTGGCAGGAGAAACTGAAGAGGGATGAGGAGGAACGTCAGAGGAAGCTCCAGGAGGAGAGAGAAGCGAAACAGAGGGAGGAGGAGGAAAGAGAGAAACAGGCTCTCATCCAGGCTGCCAAGGAGCAGGCCGAACGAGAGCTCAGAGCAAAGGAGGAGGCAGAGCGCAAAAGAAGGGAGGTGGAGGAAAGGAAGAAAAGAGAAGAGGAGGAGAGACAGAGGCAAGCTGAGAGACGGAGGCAGGAGGAGGAGAGGAGGAAGCTAGAGGAGGAGAGGAGGCTGCTAGAGGTAGAAAGGAGAAAGCTGGAGGAAGAGAAGAAGAAAGAGGAGAAGAGACGGAAAGAAGAGGAGGAGAGGAAGCGATTGGAAGATGAGCGGAGAGAGGAGGAGCGTAAACGAGAGAAGGAGGAGGAGGAGAGGAGGAGACAGAGGGCGGCCCAGGCGGCCGTCCGAGATGGTGAGGAGAGGAGAAAACGAGAGGAGGAGGAAAGAAAGAAGAGAGAGGAGGAGGAGAGGAGAAAGAGGGATGAAGACAGGAGGAGGCAGCAGCAGCAGGAGGAGGAAAAAAGGAAGCGTGAGGAGGAAAGGAAGAGGGCGGAAGAGGAGAGGAAGAGAAAGGAGGCAGAAGATGAGAAGAGGAAAGTGGAGGAGGAGAGAAAGAGGAGAGAGGAAGCTCCTCGTCAGCAGCAGCAGCCAGGAGTAGGCAGTAAAGTAGACATTCAGGAGAAACTGACATCTCTGCTCAGAGGGCTGGAGGAGAGGAAAGGTAACGCACACTCACACACACGTTTCCTTAATTAAGTGTTTTATAAGACCTTTTTTAAAGTTTACATAATGACCCTCCATGTGCCTCTTTAGGGGGACAACCCAGAGCCACACATCACAGAAAATCAGCAGCTCTCACCTCCTTCAAAGCGCTCTACCCGTTCACTGCACGAAACAACGAAGAGCTCACTTTCAATGCAGAAGATATCATTGAGGTAAGAGGAAAAAACACGTCAGGAGAGCTGGAAAGAAGGAAAAGCTGAGCGTCGAAAATATCAAACTTTTCTCTTTTTCTTGTTCAAATGTCCTCCTTGATTTCTTCCTCACCCTCCCATCAGGTGGATGAGACGACAGAGCGAGAGGAGGGCTGGCTGTGCGGCAGCAAACAGGGGAAGATGGGCTGGTTCCCAGAAAGCTACGTTGAAAGAATAGCTCCATCCAGCACCGCTAATAGTGCCGCTGCTTCTTCTTCTGCTCCTGCTGTAGCTCCTAAAATGCCCCTTCAGTCACAGCTGTCCAATGCCCTCGAGGCTGCCAAGGTAGCAGGGACAAAATCTGCCTTCACACCAACACACTCTCCACACCCTGCACCCCTTGAGGCGCACGGACAGGTGAGGGGTTTGACACCTGTATAAGGCAGCGACTGGTTTAACACTTTCCTGGACATATTTGTCTCTCAAATATTCACTGTCCCTTCTTTCTGTGCCTCTCACAGCAGGTGGTGGGTAACGTGTTAGCCCAGGCACTGTGCTCATGGACCGCGAAGACAGACAACCACCTGAACTTCAATAAGGACGATGTCATTCAGGTGTTGGAGCAGCAGGAGAACTGGTGGCTGGGAGAGCTGAATGGTGAACAGGGCTGGTTCCCCAAGACATATGTGACACTTCTTGGAGAAGAGGACAGTTCAGAGTAAGTCTTCATGCATTCATTTTTATTTATTCACACAAGAGGGTGGGGGATGTTGATTTCTCTCTTTGTGAAAATATCCCCATCTTTACTAACAAGAGCATACGAGGCAGCACAATGATGTCTGACTGTCGATCTCTGAGCAAGTCGGCCCCAGTCTGACAACAATTGAGCGTTTAAGTAGTTTTAAACATTTGTATAAAGTTATCTGTTTATAGAATTCAACTGTCAGCCTTAGCTTTTAACTCCAACTAAAACTCCTTACTCATGACTTCAGCTGCCAGACAAACTGTGAACAATGACCAAAACAGAAAATCAGAGGTCTTGGCCTGGAAATCCACATCTGTTATAAAGATATAAATAAAAGTCAGGAGTCTTATTTTTCTATTTTCCCCTCTGATTCAGGTTACTTTGTGCCAAATGTAATACTTAATATGACTCTAGATGCACTTTTTACAACTTAATTTGTGAATTTAAATTATCATGACACAAGCTTTTTTCAGAAAAAGGGGCTTTTTGACCCTCAAGACCAAACAGCCCTGATATGAGTAACTTCTTCTTTGTACTGTCCTTGTCAATTTTGGTTTGTTTTTTGGTAGTTTTTGTCCTTGTCAAAGTGTCTTTGAGTATCCAGAAAAGCGCTATATAAAACCAATTTATTATTACTATTGTGATTATTATTATTGAGTTGAGAGTGCTCGTTATTAACTTGTGATGGCCAAAGGTACGGGCTAGCTAGAAATACTAGTCAAATAAAGGTAGCAAAAAAACCTCATACAGGTCGGACCTGTCATCGTCAGACAATATTGAAGGAATCTTGACTTTAGAATGACTCACACTTTCAGAAGATATCATTGTTAGTTTAAGCCAATCAATCATCACATAATAAGTATCCAAACAATCCAGCGTTAGTTTTGTTTGTATGCCTATTGGGAAATTGCAAAACAGAAACTTGTAATGTAACTTTAAATGACATTTCAGAGGCAGAAAAAAAGGCTTTAAGTTGTAGCCCACAGCTGACTGACAAACTCTACTGCAACATTTTATCTCTTATGGCACAAGTCTCCTGATTCTGTCGGTGAAGGGGGCTCACAATGTCAGACTTTAAAAAACTCAGAGGTAGAGCCTGTTGTCCTTGCACATTAAATCAAACACACACACCACAACCTCAGTATTACTGGTCGTGTTCTATTCTATTTTCCGTGACATCATGCACATATTAACTGAGCAGCCTGACAGACTCACTTGTCCACTTTACCATCAACATGTGTTGAGCTCATTAGGATCCTTTTGATCTAGAAAATATGCTTAGTCACATGACGACGTGTGTGTCAGCGAGACTGCCTGCATCTAAAGGTGTGGTCACTTTTCCAGTATGTGAGGTATTTTGGCTGCAGAAATGATTCCATCACTCCTCTGGCATTAGCAGTCCACTGTGTTGTTGAGTGTCACACACTGAAACACACTGAAGCTTTATATGCTCAATGATTCAAGCTGGTGTTGTATCACTGTGTTACTGTGAAGAAGAAACTGAACCCGAAGGTGAATTCCTTGTTAAACCAGCCAATCAAGTGCAGGTTCCTTTACCTGATGATTTTGCTGATGACCAACAGTAATGAGACTGCAGATTAAGTAAAGCCTCTGCTTTTTTTTATTATAAGGAGAAAGTTAAAATGTTGCTGTGCTTTTGAATAGTATGAGCCCAGGTATTCTAAGAAACTCGACCTCTTAGACCGCTGTTCAACCAACACCATACAGCAGACTAATGATCCCCATCTTCATTAGGAGATCCTGCATCACGAGGATTGGGATAAATCTTTGAGTACAACTTTGTTGATCTCAATAGATGCTTGACACTTTGAACCCGATTAAAAAGATAGCAAATGGTAAACGGGCTTGAGCTTTTTTTAACGCTTTTCTAGTTTTCTGAGCACTTTTACAGCACATTTCACACATATCCATTCTCACAACTATTCATACACTGATGGCAGAGGTTGTTATGTAAAGTGACCATGGACATAAGGCTGCAGGGATTGAACCCCTGACCTTCTGGTTGAGAGACGGCCGACTCTAAGTACATAAATAAGTATTGTAAAGTTTTCTTTCTGTGTTTGCAGCACGAAGAGCTCACCTCCTGAAGCTTTGGACTCTGCAGACAGCCTGCAGCTCGAAGGTGCAGTACAGTTTCCTCATTGTGTACCTGGTTTTAGAATGTTTCATGATAATTTGCTTTTAGGTGAATAACGCAACATTAATTGCATTTGCAGGGAAGGGATTTGAATTATGTTTCATGTAATGGATTGTTCGTGAAGTCTGTATAGGTGTATATAAATATTAGCTGTAGCTATGGCTGTTCATTTGCATTTATATAAACTTTTCTTTTCCAGAATACGTGGCGTTGTATACCTACGAGTCTCCAGAGCCTGGCGATCTCACATTTGGAGAGGGAGATTTGATCCTGGTGGGCAAAAGAGAAGGAGAGTGGTGGAACGGCTCGATAGGCAACCGAGTGGGCCTCTTCCCCAGCAACTACGTCAAACCTAAAGAGACGGATGTAAGACCCCTTAACACAAACAGACATACACTTTTACCATCCCATTACTGCATTACACTATTTAAATTGGTGTTGTGATGGTTCTTTTTATTTTTCATGTGGTACTTCTAAAGGGTTAAAATGATCATATTGTGTTTTTTAGACATCGAGCACATCTGGAAAGAAGAAGCCAGGTGAGCTCAGATTCCTGTGTTATTTTAATCTCTCTGATTCTGGTTGTCACATTACAAAACAACTCCAGGTTTTACATACTGCTGCAGTTTTCATTTTCATGTGTGTCTTTTGAACGCTCTCACAGAGATCGCCCAGGTAATGCGGGCCCACTCCTCTACAACCCCCGAGCAGCTGAATCTGGAAAATGGTCAGCTCATCCTCATCCTCAGCAAGAACGTCTCTGGCTGGTGGCTTGGAGAACTGCAGGTCAGTGTTTATATTTGTTTATTGTAGAACTGTGAGGAATACTGTACAGAAGGTAATACGACAGGGTCTGTGATTCATTTCCACTCTGGGTTTCCTGTTAGCAGCTCTGTAGGACTGCAACAATTATTTTGATAATGGATTTATTGCTAATTATTTTAAATGTCACATATAGGGCTTTCACACTGGCAGAAATCTCCTGAAAAAGGATATTTCCCAGAGGAGCTGTATATGTGAACGCAAACAGCCACAGCTTTCGCTCAAACTTCACCCAGAATTTCTCCGGCCAGACTCCTAGTTTTTTTCTGCCGCAAGTCCGAGTGGGCTGATGTGAGAACGCAGCAGAATATACTCCTGAGAATTCACCTCGAGCTAATAGGAGGGGGAGTGATGTTTGTGTACTGTGACAGCTGCACGGTGCTTAGACTGTCTGCACGCGTCCACCAAGATCTCAGTGCACATAATTCAACGGCTGCATTACGTTTTCTGTTCTTCAGTATGTTGTTCTCTCTTTTGTGAATGTCGTCATTCCATTGGATTACACATAGCATTGATATAAAGGCAAATATTCTCTTTATAGCGTCGTGTAGTGGACTCTGTTGCTTCGTCCACTTCTTCCGCATTGTTTCTTTACGTCACGTCTTACCTCAGGAGACCCCCTGCCCCCCTCCCCTCTGACAGGGATATAGTCTCCCGCTGTGAGGAGCATATGTGAACAGTAAGGTCAGGAGAATCTCCGGAGCACTCCTCCCGAAATTATCTAGATATTTTACGGAGTGCATATGTGAAAACGGCTATAGACTCCTTTTCAACAAGTTTAAATAAGTCTCAGAGTTCCCCAAAACATGTCTGTGAAGTTTCTTGCTCAAAATCCAGTCAATTCCATTTGATCATGCCTATAAACATCTCTATTTCAGCCCTACTCAGAACAGGCTGTTTCTGTAGCTTTAAATACAAATAAAGGGCATTTTGCATAATTTGTGACCTTTAATGTTTTCGTTAAAAAGGATTTCCTTGAGCCTGAAGTAATACTCTCCATTAACTATCAATTTAGTTGGCTCATGGTCTGACAGAGCGAGTTTCTCACCTCACCTCTCACCATCTGTTTGTTTATGGGTTTGGTGTTTATTGTAAGTCTGCATCATTGCTGTCTGATTCACACTTAGTTTGAATGTTTGTGAATGTGTCTCTCTGTTTGTAGGCCCGTGGGAAAAAGCGTCAGAAGGGCTGGTTCCCTGCTTCTCATGTCAAAATACTGGGATCCAACAGTGGCAAATCCACACCAGCACCCCAAACAGGTTCAAACACACATACTGGTGAAGAGTAAAAAGTAAGGTACAATTTGAGGGAAAAAAAAGAGTACGTAAAGATAACAAACGCTCTGTCCCCCTTTATCTCAGTCTGTCAGGTGATAGCCATATACGACTACGCGGCGGCCAACGGAGACGAGATGAGCTTTTCAAAAGGTCAGCTGATCAACGTCTTAGATAAGAACAACCCTGATTGGTGGAAAGGAGAGATCAACGGGACCACCGGTCTCTTCCCCATCAACTATGTGAAGATGACTACAGCGGACTGTGACCCCAGCCAACAGTGTAAGCAAATCCTTTAGTGTAAAAGTCATTCAAAGACAATGTGCATGTTTTAAATACGTAGATCCTTTTCTGTGTTGCTTCAAGCTACAGCAACTAAAAACTGCAACCCTGATCTCCATTCACGCTTTTTCTTTCATCCACTCATCTCTGGACCTGTACACTGACTATCTCACCTTCCTCCTTGTCCTCCCACCCCCCCAATCTCTATTTCTCCTTCCCTCCCTTGCTTCTATCTCTTTCTCCCTCTAGGGCGGTAGAAACTCCTCCTCCTCCTCCTCCTGTTCTTCTTCTCCTCCTCCTGACTTCAGAGAGACCCAGTTTTATTCACTGCTCTGAAGGGGCGAAGTCTTTGGCCTCCCAGTCTACTAACCTTTCCCACTGAACTAATCTAACTGTCTTTGTGTGAGAGGACCATCGAGTCTGTGTGTGAAAGCCTCTGTGCCTTATACAATTGTATGTTTTGTTTTGTTATCATCATGAACGGATGACGCTGAACCATCTACTTAATCCTAAAATACATCTTACAGAGTAAGAGTGGGTCTCTCTGTGGCTCACCCACCTTATCCACTTCTGTTTACACCACACCATCATCTTTTAACTTCACCTTTTCTTCATCTTTTTCTTTTACCTTCTTCTGACATGTTTCACCATTCTTACTCTCCAGTTTTAAGGGGTCCAGCTCACAAAGAGCCCACTACTCTGTCATAGATGTGTCTGTAGTTGGGATAGTCCATCTGTAAAACTACAAACACTGAATATCACACTTGCCTTCACCCCTGTTGGTTTGCTTTTTAGATGGATGGTTTCAGTTCCTGCTAGCACTTGTCTTAAAATAGATGCTTGAAACAAGGCACAAGGTGGAATTTAAACATGAACAAAGAAACATGTTCAGGGAGGAAAGTTACAAATACATTAAAAATATCAGTGGAGAAGATGCTGAGATTACAAATGGTTGTTTTTCTCTACTGAACAGATATTTGGATGCTTCCTTTGGCTTTCACTTTGTGAGCTCTATAACCATTTTGCAGTGTGCCTTCTATAAACCTTTTTGACTTAATTTGGATCCAAATGGTACAAGCAGAAATGTCCAGTCTGCCCTCTACATTTAAAAGCCATAATTGGGTCAGCTGTCATCACTAACTGAAGTAGTTTTGACGTGTGATGATGTGACCATATGGCACACAGTTTTTAAGCCATGGACAGACGTTAGCTTTGGTCTCCTGAGGCAAAACTGCAAACTGCTGCTGCACCTTCTATTTAACTGAATGCTTTTTTCTGCTGCTCTGATTTTATACATTTTTTTTGGGAGGCATGTTTGCTAAAAGTCATGAGCTTATACAAGTCAAAGTAATCGTGAGTGACTGGATGGAGGAGACGTTTTCTTCAGGTGAACATGTTAAAACACTATGCAAGCTTCACATGAGATACTGTGATATCTGTACCCATTCAGATGAATAATAGACATCAAGTGAAATATACTACTACTATACAGTTCAGATGTCTTTAGTGCTCCACCATCACATCACTTAAACCAACATAGTGAGGAAATAGAAAAGCTTTATTCAATGAGGGTTCCTGCCTAGTTCACCACAAACCCTCTTCAGAGTTGTGAGAAGATGTTTTAAGTTTGTGTCGGCCACGCTGACAGAAACCTGCATCAAGAGTTCATGACAACACAGGCTCATAGCACTACTGGTTCAATGATATACAGTATATAGAGAGAGAATCTGGTAGAAGAAGGTGTAACTATTTTTGAAGATGTGTCATCTATTTTCTGATTCTGAAGTAAAAAATAAAGATTGATTTGCAAGAAACAAATTGTTTTATGGTTGTTAAATAAAATAAGAGTCTTCACCTCTACAGGGTTATTGTGTACATGTATGTGTGTGTGTTTGTACAGTAAACACGATGCATGTGATAAAGATGGACGGATAAGATTTGAACAAGCTTTTTAACAAGTTTTAGTAAAACAGTTTCAAATGCCCCTTATTTCAGGGGATGTATTATTGTACAGTGGCAGAAGTCATTAAAATCTAAAAAAAAACATGTTTTTTCTACTCACTGAACATGCGTCAAAAGATCGGGTAGAGAGGGGGGAAAAAAAAGCCAAGAATCCTCCTTCCTGTTTTGGTACAAACAGATTTGGTTCAGGAGGAGAAGTTTGAGTCTCATACCTTTACGAGGAGATAACGGCTTAGAGTGAGAAGACAAACAGGACAGAGGAGAGCATACGAGACAACGTCGAGCAACAGAAGACCGACTAAAAACAGATACAACAGAATATAGTGATGAATTTACAGAGCAGTTTCCACTTTCTGAAACTGTGGGGCGAGACGGATGATGAGACCGAGGATAGAGCAGGGTCAGTGAGGGAGCAGGAGTCCACTTGTGTTGGACACACACATTGGGTAAATGGCGGACCTGTATCAGGTAAGTTTGCATGTGTGTGTGTGCTTTTTACCTTTCCATTTCTAATTGTTTCCCTCCCTCTGATGTCTCTGACCTCCTTCCTGAAAGTTTCAGTCATGTGTACTTGTTTCTGTCTGATCGTCCAGCAGGAGGCAGTAGATGCCCCTTTTAACTGTTCACTACAACTTAGTTTTTGTTTCCTCTGGTGCAGGGTGTGCAGACCTGAACAGCCTGGACTCTCTGAGCCCACAGGAGAAGAAGAGGCAGGGATACATCCATGAGTTGTTACAGACAGAGGAGAGATATGTGGAAGACTTGCAGATAGTGCTGGATGTAATGAACATGCATCACTGTGTCACTCACATAGAAAATACATCCATCATATTCTTTTTACGTCCCTAACGCAATCTTTCTGTGTTGGTTTTGCAGGTTTTTCATAAGCCCATGTCGGAGTCGGGCCGGATGAAGGATGAAGAGATGACTATGATCTTTGTCAACTGGAAAGACCTGCTGACCTGCAACACCAAACTTCTTAAGTAAATATCTCATTAGCAGAGTGAATGAGATCGAGTGGGGACTGATGGTCTGACAGCTTTTTAAATTTGGTATCTATTTGGATTCTGTCCAGAGCTGCTTATGTTCATGTGTGTACTTGTATGCATGTGCAGAGCTCTACGTGTGCGTAAGAAGATGGGAGGGGAGAACATGCCGGTGCAGATGGTGGGTGACATCCTGGCTGCAGAGCTGTCCCACATGCAGCCCTACATCCGCTTCTGCTCCTGCCAGATCAACGGATCCATGCTGCTGCAGACCCGCATCGACAATGAGCCGGACTTCAAAAACTTTCTCAAGGTATGAGGGAGAGAAGAGTGTAAGGAAGGAAAGGGTCCAGAGTTTAGGTGTAGGTGGTAAAACAGTGTGACTGAAGAAAGCTGAGATGCTTTGAAGTACAGGAGGAGGAGATAGACATACAATAAGGATGTTTTGTTGTGTTTAAATGAACCATTAAATCATTATCGTGTAGTGTTTTAGAAACAAGATACCTTGCAGTTACATACATGGCAATGGAATACGTTTTCTTGTGTTTATTTGTCTTTTATTCCCATCAGAAAATTGCCACAGACTACAGGTGTAAAGGTATGCCGCTTTCCAGCTTCCTGCTGAAGCCCATGCAGAGGATCACACGCTACCCACTGCACATCAAAAACGTAGGTCACCATGTTCAAACTGCGTCTGTTTGAACTCCTCATTAAAAATAATGACCTCATGATGTGTGTAACCGTGGAACAAATGAACGTCCCCTTCTTTGTCTAATTAACTTGTGTGTGTTGTTTGTGTGTATTTGTGTGTCTGTGTGGGTTTAGATCCTGGAGTGCACGGCAGAGGGCCATGCTGACAGAGGTCCTCTGAAAGAGGCTCTGGACAGAGCAGAAGAACTTTGTCAACAGGTTTGTTTCTTTCACATATCACCTCGTTCATCTGTTCAGTTACATTGTAAGACGGTTCTTTTCTTAATGTTTTTGGGGTGGAAGAGATCTTGTTGATCATTTGATGTGAAAGATGTCTTTGCACTGAATCTTTGTGTTGATCAGGTCAATGAGGGCGTGAGAGAAAAGGAGAACTCTGACAGACTGGAATGGATTCAGAGCCACGTACAGTGTGACGGGGCTGCAGAGGTAATTCATTAACTTGTGCCACATTCATTCAGTGGGTGTTGGTTTGATTACTTTTTTTTTTTACTAAGTTGGTAAGAATTTTCCACCTGACCCAGTGCTAAAGAATTAACCTTCTGACATACCTGTGTTAAACAGAACATGATCTTTAACTCCCTTACCAACTGTCTGGGCCCCAGGAAGCTGCTCCACAGTGGAAAAGTGAGTAAAAGTGCAGCATGTCAGAGTCACTGAACCAATCTGCTGGGTCTTCATATTCAGGAGAAATCCACATTTTTAATTTTACTGAATAAATATTTTAAATGTAAATACTGAGCTCTAAGAACCAGACAGAGTGAGGAGCACAGGGAGGTGAGACATGGAGACAAACCACCGAGCGAAACCTCGACCGTGGAGATCAGTGAGCTGGTTCACCCCAGGAGGATTTCAGACAGACACACTACATGTCACATGATGTTACATAATCTAAAATCTTCTGCTGCTAAACTGTAGATGTAAAGTAAAACGTGAGCAGAATGGAGGGGAACAGTTTTACAGAAGTGAATAATGTTTTAGAATTGTTTTAAATCACTTGTCTGTTTTCAGATGTTCAAAGCAAAGAGCAACAAGGAACTGTGGGCTTTCCTCTTCAACGACTTCCTGCTTCTGACTCATGCGGCTAAGCAGTTCACCTCGTCTGGGCCTGACAAACTGTTCAGCCATAAGAACAACGCACAGCTCAAGATGTACAAGCCCGTAAGTTTTAAAGTCTTCTCCTGAGGCAGCTTGATCAAGGTATCATGGTAGAAAGCTTTCTTGATGAAAATTATTATTATTTTTTCTTCTTTTTTGGGAAGAAAAAAATCTGACACTCTACTCTTGCTGGACATCGTTGAACGTTTGTTTGGTGGTTGGATTTGAACCAAAAGCCGCTGTGATAAGGAATAGTGTCTGCATACAAAACCGCTAGGCTAACCAGCGCCTTGAACATTATTTTTTTTTAATTGTAGTCAGGGAAGTCATAACAGAAGTGGAAGACAAAATGACTGAGTTGCAGAAATGTGTTGCCAAGCTGGCACATTTCTTTTGTTTAGAGTTTGTAGTGATTTTCAGCTGTGTGTCTGATGCTGTTCTATTCTTCCCTGCAGCCGGTGCTGCTAAATGAAGTCCTGGTAAAGCTTCCAGATCCCTCTAGTGACGAGCCGGGCTTCCATATCTCACACATCGATAGAGTCTACATACTCAGGACTGACAACATCAACGAACGGTAGCGTGACACATTCACACACACATACACTGTATACTGTATACTGTATAGACACAGGCATTACCATTACTGTGTTTCTGTGTTGGTGTGTTTTCAGGACGGCGTGGGTTCAGAAGATCAAGGCAGCGTCTGAAGAATTTATTGAGACGGAAAAGAAGAAAAGGGAAAAAGCCTATCAAGGTTTGTGTTTCCGCTCACACGTTCAGACTGATGACAGCCTGTGTCACGATCTGAATGTAATCCCTCTGTGTGTGATTGCAGCTCGGTCTGTGAAGACGAGTGGAATTGGCAGACTCCTCGTCACCATCCTGGAGGCCACTGAGCTCAAGGCGGGGAAATCTAACGGTGAGCGGGGATCAACACAATCATGCTGCAGGATTTGAAAAACACACTGTGAACTTAAACATTGTGGTAAAATCCAGCTTTTACACAACGCTGTGTGCTACAGGCACCGCTGTATTGACCTAATGGAGAGATCATTTAACTATTTTTCTATCTCTGATTGCGCTTAATCTCCCCCTTCCCCCTCCTCTGTCCCTGCTCACCTGTCTCTGTGTCTCCCTGCAGGTAAAAGTAACCCTTACTGTGAGGTGACCATGGGAGCTCAGATCTTCACATCTAGGACCCTCAACGACACTCTGAACCCCAAGTGGAACTTCAACTGTCAGTTTCACATCAAAGACCTCTACCAGGACGTCCTCTGCATCACCATCTTTGAACGAGACCAGTTTTCCCCTGATGGTCAGTACCTACATGCTCATTTACCTTCTCTCTTTTTCTTTTCTCCTCCTTTCTTTACTCCCAAGTATTCCTCTTTAAAGCTTTTTAAAGTGAAGTGGTGTCAGTGTGCTGCTAATAATGTCTCATTCTTATTCTTAGTTTCTTTAAAACCCAAATAAAAAGTTCCTCTCTTTGTTGCCTCTCATTTCAGTGTTTCTGGGTCGGACAGAGGTTCCCGTGGCAACCATAAAGAAAGAGTTGGAGAACAAGGGACCTGTAACACGTCGTCTTCTGCTGCATGAGGTTCCTACGGGGGAAGTGTGGGTTCGCCTCGACCTGCAGCTCTTCGGCAACAAATAGAATGAAAGGATCGTGGAGTCTTAATAAGATACTTTCCTCCTGCAGAGAAACCAAATAGGAGAAGCTGCTTCTTTTGTCACCTTAACAAACTCAGATGGTTCCCCCCTCACACGCCTAACACAGACTTATATAAACCCCTTGAACGTTTACTCACATGAAGCCTTATGTTAATATTAACCAGCACTAATAATACCTCCTATGACATCAGAAGACTCTTCCAATAGGAATAAGGGCTTGAGTGACATCATCCAAACCAACCAATAGTAGTCAGATTCATCTTTGTTTCTGGTTCATGGCCTCACATAGAGTTGCATTGCGGATGCAGAGTGTGTACTGTACACTGTCAAGTAGGGTGTGTGTGAAGCTGAGTAACCGTCAAAGATGATTTAGAAGCAATTAATCATCATTCAATGAGTAAGAAGCTACAAATATTAAAGTCTAAGTTCTCTTGACTGAGACTCAGTTTGTCAAGTCCAGTCAACCATGGTCATATAAAAAGCTGTTTGTTTTTCTTACGGGATTTTCATACATTAGAGGTTTGTGACTGATGGCTTTCAGGAGGTCTTTGCGTTATGGCTGTCTGATCACATCATCACATCATCTTCTCACTGAAGAGTAAACAAGTCACGACAAACAGCAACAATCCGACAAGAATTTTGTGGTAGGAGCTCTGCAGTCAGTTTGATGTAGAAGATCTCAGGACAGGCTGTCCTGGGTTTAGTCTTGTAACGGTTGCAATGTTTTGTGTGCGTGTATGTTTTTGCTCAGAGTCTTGAGGACGCGTATCACACTTAACATTTAGTTCGAGGAAAATTGCTCAGCCGAGGGCTTTTGATGCATCAACTTCTGGAGTTACCTTCTGGCTTTTAAAGGAAATCATCTCTTTATTCTTTCAAGATATTTTAAAACTGTAACTGTTCTTTGAGATGATGGTGGTGATAGGATAGAATGATGTGCTTTTTTTTTTTCTTTCATGCACAAAACCAGCCAAGGCCAAGTAGTTTAAGGGCAAATTACCAGGAGACAAAGTGACACAGGTTTGAAAAGCTGCATTGATGAACGTTCAAACTCTTTCTCCTGCTGACTCAGCTCTTCCTTATTTCTTTATGATGTAGAGGACGTCAATACTTTGCAGGAACACAGATTTTAATAGCTAATAGTATTTTCCAACTTTTTTTTTTTCTTTATATTGAAGTGTCACTGTCCACTCCTCACTTCACTAACCGCAATATTGCCCATCTCTGTGTTCTCAGAAAGTTTCCCTTTACGACTCATCCACCATAAAATGTTACACGGACAGGGTGGACCGGCTTTTGTTTCTGTTGTGGAGTGATATGTTTTTGGTCTCTTCTGTCTTGTTTTAGCTCTATCTTTGAATCCACCTTCTCCTCTCACTCTGAGCGTAAATGAGCAGAAAGGTATTTATTTCTTAAGTTATGCGTGCGTGGGACTATCCAGAGGTTTGGAGCGGCGTTGCCTGCTGTGTCATCTTGGATGATCGGTTGTTATCCACTGGGTTTGTCTTCGTGCGACGTCAAGTAACAGAAACATGTTGATATTGTTTTGAAAGGCAATACTCAGCATCCAAAATGATTTTCTGCGGTTGACTTTTACTGTAATGTACATGAGGTCATTAGTCATATGTAAGGCCTGCTTCTCTGTGCTCTTCAATCAACGCAATTCTCTTTAAAGTCCTGTTTTAACTTAAATGTCTCTTTGTTTTAATGTGTGCAAACAGACTGGATTAGCTTCTTTTTATTTATAGGGGTGTTAAAGTGTGTCTTTTCTTGTAATTAACTTTTATTTTCTGCAGACGACTGCGGTCTCTTTAACCCAGATGTCTGATCAGCCTGGAGTCTGTAACCTGCTGTTTGTACTCACCTCCATGTGGCACTCTCTGAATCAGGGTTTCTTAAGTCAAATTAAAGACATTAAAAGTCAACAAGTTGTCCATTTGTTGTCTGAATGGTGACTTTAACACTTTAAACTTTTAGCACATAACCTCTTGAAGAAGCACTCGAAGGAGGTGTAGCCCTGAAATTCAGCTTAAGAAGTTTTTTTTGTGCCGTGATTCACAGAAATCATGTGATCATTTTTAAGTTTCCCCCAGTGAGAAGAACATTTGAAAGACTTTTCATTCAATAGGTAGGACAAAGGGGTTTGTTTCACTACATGCTAGACTAATCTGATACATTTGAGATGATGTATAAGAACATAAAACATATTTTAGTTTAACAGAGTTAACTTTTTGTGAAATGTGTTTAAAAGAAAAACCGACCCTCTATCAAAGACATTCATGAAAATGAAATTTTGAATAAGTCTACTTTGTTGATCTAGTATACTGTAAATATTCATGTTTTTTTGTTTCCACTGGTTTTCTTGTTGGTGTCCAGACACAGAGTCAGTGTGTGCAGAGTGGAGTTGTCAGTGCGCACCAATAGAGCTCATTAAGTCCTTCTTCACCCTCCACTGGCTCGGGGTGCACAGGAGCAACAGTGGTTATGTAACCACACAGAGTGGCTGTGCGACAGGCTGACAGCAACGCACACAGCCAACAAAGTCAGCTGAACTCAACCCTCTCTAACGCAGTGCTGCTGTTGTAGTAATGGATTTAATGCCGTGGGTATGTGTTGGTATAAATAGTACTAAATCATTCTGTTACACCCAATTAAAATAATTTGTGCCCCAGATGTAGAAGAACCATTCAACCCCGAAAACTTTTGTTTTAATTAATTTGAATTTATCGCCTCGAATTGTAATCTTGAGCAATCCTATAAAACAGAATAAAATCATGTTATGTCACTTAAGATCAGGTTATGCAGTTATGTAGGAGTTACTTAAAGGGTTAAATGACTTGATGTAAGAAACAAGTCTCACATTTACCATACTGTGAGTGTATTGCTAAGAAGATGCATATGACTTCTATAAAATACTGCAAGATTTAAACAGAAAATGAGCGCTAAACTCAAACATGTAAAAAACAGATGGCTTTAACATGCTAAATAAAGGTGTGTGTGTGTGTGTGTGTGTGTGTGTGTGTGTGTGTGTGTGTGTGTGTGTGTGTGTGTGTGTGTGTGTGTGTGTGTGTGTGTGTGTGTGTGTGTGTGTGTGTGTGTGTGTGTGTGTGTGTGTGTGTGTGTGTGTGTGTGTGTGTGTGTGTGTGTGTGTGTGTGTGTGTGTGTGTGTGTGTGTGTGTGTGTGTGTGTGTGTGTGTGTGTGTGTGTGTGTGTGTGTGTGTGTGTGTGTGTGTGTGTGTGTGTGTGTGTGTGTGTGTGTGTGTGTGTGTGTGTGTGTGTGTGTGTGTGTGTGTGTGTGGGGTATGAATGTGTACAGACAGTGTCAGTGTTTTTCTCTGTGGTGAAGTTACTCAGGAAATATGAACTCAAAGGTTTGTGGAGCATCGACCTACAGAAGCACATTCCTATTTGTTTAAAATGTTACATGAAGTTTAAAAGACTAAAAGCTTTAGACTGTAAAATGAACTGATTTGAGAACACTCCCACTGCAGCATTGAGGTGTAGATCTGTTTGTGAACCGTGTTGTGGCCTCACTGTTATTAAAGCTACCAGGATTCATATTTTTATATATATAATTTTGACCGGTTAGTTTTGGAGAAAGTAGCTTGCATGTGACAAACCAGGTTGTCGTTTTCTAGCAAAGTTGAAGTTATTATTTTGTTTACTGCTCCTATCAGCAATGTTTCTCAGACATACAGGCAGCTGTTTTCAGAAATGAAGTTTGATGAATCCTCTGCACACAGCGAACAGGAAACAAACACAGTGAGCAACTAACTGGAAAAAAAAAAGTGCAACATTTGGAATATTTCAGTGTTAATATTTCATCACACTGAGCAGGAGGTGCAGGAATGGATACATTATGGAGCGTATAAATGTCAGATATGTGTCTTTGTCACATCTAGAAGCAGGGTGAAAAGCTTGAAGAGATCAACTTTTTTTACTTTATTAGGCCGGTGTGTTTCCGTCAAATAAAGTTGCTTTTCATACTAAAACATTTTCTGGATCTTTTTGATCTTTTTTTACCAATCAAAACATATTTGTATTCTGTACTTTAATGCAGAAAGATATGAGTTATATGTTGAGTTTCTCCTTAAATACTTAGTTATCATATTTTTAGCCCTCGTATGAAAATGAATCATGACTCATAAATCCTCTTCCCATTGAATTTTAGATATGATTGGAGGAACAGTGAGTGGCCAAAATAACCAAAAAAAAAGGCAATGGTTCAGACAAGGTCAGCAGAGAGGGAGCGAGTGGGATAAAGTCTGAAATGAAAGTGCAGTTAAGCAGAAGAAGAGAGCAGTTTGGAGCCAGGAGGAGGAAAAAGCTGAGACTGAAAGGAATAAACACATGTGTGGACAGAGAAGGAGAGTATCCAGAGAGACAGTGCCATGTGCACGGAGGATGAGTCTGAGAGGCCCTCAGTTCCACTTGACTCAGTCATGGGAATGATTTGATTATCACCACATGAACAGCTGTCTTATGTAACACACACACACACACACACACACACACACACACACACACACACACACACACACACACACACACACACACACACACACACACACACACACACACACACACACACACACACACACACACACACAAAGCAAACACAAAAAATAATGAGAGGTCCGTTTTGTGGCCAAAAACCTATGTTGAGCGAAGGTGGCCTGAAGCAACAGAGAGTAAATGAGAGACGGAGTGTGTATTAAAGGTCAGCCAGGTCTCTTCCTATTGTCAAATAAAAATAAAGCTCCTGGGTGTCTTCATCTAGCAGTAGGAAGATTGTTTTTCAGAATATGAAATAATAAAAAAGCTTTCAGAAGCGCTAAATTAAAATTTGAGCAGCGCTGGGAGAAGTTTTCACATCCTCCAGTTAGGAGCAGCACTGTTAATTTTCTGTGTAAACAAATAAAGTGTTTGAATAAATTGTTTCATTTAGTCATTTTTAGAATCGCCGTAATTTGATATGTTCGTTTACCTGACGGACAAAAAAGGGGAATGAAAGGTCTTTATGATTGAAGCAATCCAATCTTTCCACCTTCCCCGTTTGAAATTGAAGAGTAAAGGTTATTTTACTCTATATGAGGTTACATACATGATTACAAGCTGATATTCTTCTTTAAGGTCAATTTTTGAACAGCATGAAACCTTCAGTGTGACATGTGCTTCATGTTTTTAATCCTCTGTGCCCTCAAAGAAGACACAAACAAAAAACTTCCCCACAGGGTAACACATTGCTCCATCACTAGAGGTCTTTTATTACAGGGACCTTAAAGCTGGTGAACGTTGTAATACAACATTGTGAAAGTTGAAGAAAATATATAAGTATATGAAAAGTATTAGTACTCAATATTTAGCTGAAATTCCACTGTGAGTGATATATATTGATAAATTATATTATCTTTGTCACTGATCCATTCGAATGTTTCAGATTAAGGATCTCATTTAATTCAATCTATAACAAAGCATTACCCATCCATTATCGTTACCACTTTTCCCGTTCGGGGTTGCGGAGGGGCTGGAGCCAATCCCAGCTGTCATTGGTCAAGAGACAGGTACACCCAGGTCCATTCACCAGTCGATCACAGGGCTGACATAATAATAATAATAATAATAATAATAATAATAATAATAATAATAATAACTTTTATTTGTAAACTTGTACTTTTACAAACAAACAAGGATTTTACAAAGTGCTTTGACACGTGAACGAACATAAAGATCAGAATATAACAAAGCATAAGAAACCTACCATAGTATAGAGACATACAACCAGCCACATTCACACCTTTGTCAATTGATCCGAGCATGTCTTTGGACTGTGGGAGGACACCGGAGTACCTGGAAAGAACATTCAGACTCTACACAGAGAAGCCCTGTTCAACCGGGATTCAAACAAGGAACCTCCTCCACAATGCATTATACTTTATAAAATCAACAAAGCTATTTAATCCGGCCAAAACCTGCTATTCAGTATGAAGCATAGACCAAAGTCAGCAATGGACTTGTGACTGATGTGTCCTGTGTAGCTAAAACCCCCCAAAAAATTTGTTCATTTGAGCGTTCAGTCCTCCGTTCTCTTCATATAAATGATTAAAAGCAATGATACTCCAAATGTTGAACTGGCTGACATGTTGTTCATCACAATGAACAGTTCTTTTGGCTAATCCAAAGTAGGTCATCCTGCTGCAATTAATACTCACTAGAGCGTCAAATGTGTATTGATCCACAGCTGGAAATAATCCCTTACAGATGTACTATTGACTGTAGTTTGAGTCAAGTTTGCTGAATCATCTCTTTTATGAAATCACTGAGCCTTTTTATAAAAATGAAATTGTACATTTGTGACCTGTTGTTAAGCAGTGAAGATACAGTAGGCCCAATTTTCATTCACTTTAAGCCCTATTCTGTTCTCCACCAACTCCTTTGGGATATATCCAGCTCTCTAGCTGCTAAATGCTTCTTTGTGTTCACTAGCTTGTTGCTAACTCTGACAGTCTGCTGTGCTACTATCTGTGCTGTACAACATGACTTTAGGGCTTTTTAGTGGGAAACAGCTGCCTCCTTCTACACTGAGAGCAGTGACCGTGAAGCAGTAAACAAGGAGCTAATCTCACTCTTAAACTCTGTAAAGGAAGTCTGCAGGTTTGGTTGATCATTTTCTGGAGACTATAACTGTGAGCATCACCTTTGTCACATCGATTCCACGTTGACATTTGATACATTGTTTAGTCACTGTTAGTTTAATGTTGCTTTAAGGTTTTGTGTTTTTCCAGATCCACATTTGTGAGTGAACGACTCATGCAGTGTTGGTTTTTAACTTTAAATACAAAGTGGTGAAAACAATTAAAGTACAGAATATTTGCAACACCATCCTTCATTTTTCTAAACACATTAAAACATGTCACATAGGAAATCACAGCCTCAACAAAGACAACACAAGAATGTAAGAATTTGGGCATATTTTAAGATGGGTTTTGAATATTTCTAGCTTGAGTGCTTCTTTAAATCCATCAGTAATTATTAAATAGTTGGCCCTGTTTTATTTTAGACTGCAGGTTCACCCCCCCAAGTCATTAACAATGAAATAACATACCAGTGGAGGTAAACTGTACTATTATGCAGGTCAATGTTCCTGACGGGCATCTGAAAAACACAACTCCTGTCCCTGGCTATTTCACCGACGAATTACAACACAACACCAGAAATACAGTTAACAGTGTTAATATTTCATCGTCCTGAGCAGGAGGGGCACAAATGGATGCATTATAGATGGTAAGCAATGCATGTATTTTGAATGCACGCACAAAGAGAAGTGGAAGAAGTTTGCTTGTTTTAATCACCTTCACCTGCATCTATACTTTCTTCTCAAAGATTTTTGAGCAATCGCTTTAAAGATTTGTTTGTTTATGCCTTTATTGTAGAGACAGGACAGTTGACAGAGCCAGAAACCAGGGACAGAGAGAGTAAGGATTTGAACCCGGGCCGCCTGCTTCGAGAGCCACAGAATCAGTACATGAGGCGCACAAACCGATCACTCGACAAGACTGAGAACAGATCTCAAACATAATCTGATGGCAGAAATGGTTCCCTGATAATCAAGCCTTTACACTTTGATGACATTTCAATATGTCGCCACTTCAGCTGAATGTGTTATGTAAAGTGAAATATCTAAAAAGAGGTGTTTTAGTTTTTATCTTCCTGACACCCAATCAGATAACACCTAGACCTGAGTATTGTCCAAAACCGAGAGACCTCTATGGTGCAATCAAAAATGTATCAATTATATATATATTTTTTTAAATAACATGCGTATATGAAACTATAAACTCTGTACAGAAGTGATAAGGTTACAGCAGTATGTACAGCCTGGCTTAGCAGACCTAACCTCAACCTAAAAACAAGCTGACAATTAAGGATGTCTGGTTACTGTCAGTCTCATGAAACTATGTATTACTAATATCTCTTTAATTCCATAATATTGTATACCTCGTGTAGAGGCCAAAAATAAATAAGTCTGTTACTTACCTTTGTCTTGTGACCAGAGCATCCACTAAACACCTTAACCATGAAAACGCTCTCCAAAATAAGACTGTCTGTGGAGAAACGTGAGCTGTGTGCTGATATGGATCAAATCATTCTCATTATCACAATCATTCTCTTATTCAATAAATAGGGCTCTTCAATACTGTGTTTAGTTGTCAATCTAATGATAAGTACGTGAATATATAGCCTATGAGAAAAAGGAAGGTGCCAACACAAAGTAGCTGGGTAGTAAATTATTCCATATCAAAGAGTGGGAGGTGAAAAATGAAGGGGAAAGGAACAGAATCATACTTCATAGGTCGTAAACTGGGAGTGGTTCATTCACCACATTAACACTGCATCCCTTTTTGTCTGATGGTCAACTCGGGTTGGAATTTTCAAATCCTGTTATAACGATTGTTCATAAAACAAAGGGAGTCTGACAAATCCTCAAACCTCAGAACCTGAACAGAAACTGAAAGACAATAAAGAGATAAAATATGGTTGCACATCAGGCCATATGCAGAGGTAAAACTTCATAGTTATCAACCCATTAGGTCAGGCAGCTAATATAACCGTAAGTAAGGAATTTACACCCTTTAGAGAATGCTGTGTAAATATCAAACAGTAATGTTAGCTTTTAGGCTAAATCACGAAGGCGTCTGTAAGCTGTTGTCTATGGGTAATAAAATATGTAGTTTTTACTTGAATATGGCTTCATGTCCCTCAGATTTTCACTATCTATTTCTGATAATGATCAATTATGAAGCATGATTTGAGTTGTTCCCTATAAACTTCAAACAAGTGACAACATGCTAACATTGTTTAAGCTTCCCCCTGAGCATGATTCAGAGAACTACGGGCCCCTAAATTCCCAAAAAGTGAACATTTTTATTTTGTGCACACAAGTTATTATCTTTTGCGCACAATATAATTGTCTTTCACTTTCTGGGACTTAAGGGGCGCCGTAGAGTGTAATGGCTAATGTAACAAAAAAAGAGTCACTTAGAAGTGTTAGCACTTAGCCTTGACCCCACGGTTAGCTCTAGACTTTCCCTTTTTATCACCACAGGTGTCAAAATTCTGTTGTTTGGACTTTGAATTTCTTATAGCTGCTTGATAGGTTAATAATAAAAACGTCAAATCTCAAATAGTCAAACAGGCCCTCACCTCTCATAGACTGTAGTCCTCTACGATTTCATCGTTTTGTAGGACTGTCTCGATGTATGGAAAGTTTCTTTTGTATTGATTAGTTAATGAAAAAACAATGGATAGGATACAGATTATCCAGAAAGACTCAAGGCCATAAGTCAAAGTAAAACAACATAACCTGTTGATACCCCAGTAAGTAGACTGTTAGCCTTAGGACCCATAGGTAACATTACTAATAGCTAGCTTAAATTACCGTTACCTTAAATTTAGTGCCTATCCTATCGACCTTTAGGCTGATACTCTCAATTCTAAAAGTAGTGTAATGCTAATTGAGCTCTTGTAAAACAGCTGTTATGTAATGTAGATGTTTTGTTTAAAAGCTAAAGGGGCTGAATGCAGTCATACAAAGTCTACCTTAGAGCAAAGTGTCATTAAAGTTTTAAGAGACCCTTTGCAGAGTTTTTTTTTTTTTTTCTACATTTACCTGTCGAGAGCTTTTAACCTGGATAAGTCTGTCAGCACAAGACCAAGCACAGGAGGTTTTCAGCTTTTCCTGTTGCATAATCAGCGCAAAAAATAACTTGCCAAGTTGTCAGGTTTGCTGATACATTTTTTATAAAATATAGAGTGAATTTTAGAAAGCTGTTGACTAAGCTCTTGAACATCTCTCATATTTCCATCAAAATCAGTCAGCCACACAGAGACATGAACACACACTTTTAGTTATAAGATATACACCAACAACAGGCATGTAATCATCTGTCTGTGCGCAAACATGCCTGACGAGGGTGAATTCCCAAACACAGCGTAATGAAATAACAATAACCCATCTATATGCTGCTGCTTCACTGGCATTCAGTGTTTACATATATGAACTCCTCTGCACATTGTTTTACTCATGACTGTTTCAATGCTTTGTTTTATTGTTTATTGTTGGTGTTATCCCTGCCACGTCCTTTTGAATCGTGTTGCTTGAAATAGCTGGATTTTAAAAAAAATAAAAAATTTCAACTAAAAGTTTTAAATATTAAATTCCATCTCCTCTGATAGGCAATAAAATCATGTGTGCATCTGACTGTTTGATTTTTAAAATATCACATTTGATCATTTAAAATATGTGAAATCTACATATGGGCACATGTGGTTTGAGCATGTACAATGTGTTTCATGTGAATATAGGCTCTCAGTTTGTTCTGTCCCTCCCTCTCGCCTCCTTCACCCTTCACTCTCTCCTCCCACTGTTGAAAGAAAGAGATAGAAACCAGGAAGGCAGGGGCAATTCCAACTCTGTGCGTGTATGTGGCTGAATGCGTTTTCATGAGGGGGATGAGGGAATCACAGAGCCAGAGAGAGAAGGGGATGCAGACATTTGGAGAAGAGAGAAGAGAGGGGTTTTGCCGACCTGTCAGAGTCTTTCATGTCACATTTCTGCCCTGAGGAAGACCTGACCTCTGTCTCTGTGTGTGTGGAAAATAAGCTGGAAAAACTAAAATGGAATACAACGGAAAACACCACTCTGTGAAACAGCCAGAGCAACAAACCTCCTACTGCTCCTGTATGACAGAAAGAAGACGGACTGAAGAGGAAAATGAATGAAACATTTTCTTTGTGTCTACTTGAGAAAGTAAAGAGGAGAAAGGGACTTGTTTACGTGGGCCAATCTGACGTCTGAAAGAAGATTTGTACATATAATTATACTGTTGAGTGAAAGGCAAAGAGCAGAGAGGAGTTAATAGGGGAGGAGGTGGTAGGAATGGGGAGGAGAGAGTAAAGAGCAGGGAGTAAAGGAGGACAGAGCAGAGAGAGGAGAGGACCAGAGCAGAGAGGAGAGGAGAGGAGAGGAGAGGAGAGGAGAGGAGAGGAGGAAGACAGGAGGAGAGAGGAGAGGAGTAAACACACTCCAGATGGGACCCCAGCATTAATAAAATGTAAGTGTAAACAGAGCGTTTGCATGTGCATGTGATGAAATATCACATG